>NW_020209250.1:1677761-1778346 GCF_003025095.1 Trichoderma harzianum CBS 226.95 | reverse complement strand
CCCCACGACACCTGGATCCACTGATAACCCGTTTGACCGGACGAATCGACGAGAACTTTGTCGAAGCATTTTTGTTGATGCCGTGACCCATAGACTCTGTATCGCCGCCGCTTTTCATGTGAAGTTGACGTGTCCAATGCGTGCTCGCAGCCAGCCGAAGTGCATGCAGAACCATGAATGCCAGGTCGGCATGTCACTAGCAGCGGCTGGTTCTTTGGAGATAGCGGCGGGCCAGGCTCGGAGTTGGAAAAACAAGTAGCGCTGTTGCCCAGCAACTACAGCTGATCCTGTCTTTGCCACTCTACTAACAAGTGACGTATACTAGCAGACGCCGCAACCGTTAGCGTGGCAATTGTAGGCTTCGAGTTTCAACAGCGTTGTAGGTTGATTCCTTAGCCAACCTGACCAACTGACTCTAACTGCCTCCAACCTGCCCCCCGGGTTTCGAGGCCTCGGAATGGTGTCGTCAGGTGTTCTAGACCGTTGGCGACGACTCCCTGATTGCCGCCCCGGTAGTTGGATGAATGATTGATTCGTGCAAGGACGCTCCCACGTCCCATCCATGGCTGGCTGGTTGGTATCACCGTGCCAAGCGCATGTAGGCACTCATCACAGAGCGAGAGCGAATGACAGACCAAGTCTTACGAGATGGAATCCTGGGTGGCGGTGTGATGGCATATTCTTGGTTCACGTGCTGGATTTAACCAGCCACGCCGTGACAGCGACAGCACGAGTCGACCTGTCTAAAAAGGACTGGCTGGACTAAGTCCTTGTGCCAGACTCGGGGCTCAACAAAACGGCCGACTAGAACGTCGCCGTATTCGTATTGGTGATATTGCTTCGAGATCCCATCAACACATGCGCACAACAACCGAATCAACTCAGCTTCGTGTTAGCATATCTACCTTTTCAGCAACGCGCCTCATAATAGTAACGGTATTGCGTAAATTGGAATTTATCGTTACAGCTAATATCATAGCGATTGACCATGTTAACCCCATTGCCAATGCCAAAAGCAGGTTGCGCCCCCGAAGCCTCAAGCCCCCTCCCGAAAGATCAAACAAAAAAAGTACATGATGCATGATGGTGAATGTTTTTCAACGTCTCGCTCGCTCGCTCCGTATGTCGTGTCTTCCCGCATTAATAAAGCAATAATCAAGAAAGGAGGTTTATGCCGGCTTCCCACCCAAAGAAAGAATCACAATGACCAACTCCCATACCCAAGCCAAAACGTTAAATAGCGTCTGGAAAACCCAGAGCCAATAAGCCAAAAACCTCATTGCCAGCATCAATGCTTCAAAGGGAGCCATTGTGGCAATGAGTCACATCTTCTTAATGCGCCTGTTAGCGACCCTGACTTTGCCATCGACCCGATCGACGTCCTCGTCGAGCGAGTCCAAAAGCTCCGTCTGTCGCTCTACTTCCTCATTGATTTGAATGCCCATCTCTTTCTGCCTCCGTATAATGGCGGCGAGCTGGTCGATTGCCTGGTCTTGGGATTGCATCTCCTGCTTCTGTAGCAGCAGCACGCCCTGGTTGTCGAGCTCCCTCGTCCGGTCTGTTTCGGGCAATGGGGCGCCCAGTACTCGACTCGATGTCGCAGGCTTGGCTGCCGCCAAGAGATTCGATCTATTGGAAGAGGACGCTTGCACTTGGCCCAGACTACCACCTCGACTGGGGGTCACCGACGAGCCAGGCATGGTGCTGGCAAGCTTATCCAGTCCGTCTCGCTCCATCTTGGCGGCCGAGACGAGGTCGCGTCTTCTCCGTATCTCGCCTTCGCCCAGTCTTCCCGATTCTTGCATCTTGCGGAGGCCGTCCGAAAGGTTGTTAACCAGCCCGGAGGCCTTGACCAGCACTCTCTTGGCTGCCGCTGCCGCCTCCGCCGCCGCCGTGAAATTGCCGCTGTCGGCCGCTCCGTCTCGTTTCGAAAGGCATTGTCTCGCTTCATGCAAACACTGCTTCACTTCCCTGTGAACATCCAGCCAGGCTCCCGGGTCCGCCACTCCTGAAGCTGTGCCAACCATACCTGCCGCCGACACTGTAGAGTTGCTCGTGCTAGAACTCGGCAGATTCAAGAACGTTCTCCAGGCCGAGGTGTCTCGCCATCTTCGGTCCGGCGATTCCGCAATCACTCGCAGGTACTTTTCGAGGCCAAGCTGCCGCTCTCGCGTGAGCTCGGGCGAGTTGATGGTCGACCTGAGCCAATGCTTGCCGGGCAGGGGCAACGGCGGTGGAGCGCCAACTTGGCTGACCAAGGCGCTGTGGAGGGCGTCGAATTCGGAATATCGCTTCTGGACGATGAAGGAACGCAGCGGTAGGCGAAGACTGATGTTGTATAGCGTGTAGGGCTTCGATGAGCCTTCGTCAGAGACGCTCGTCGACGGTATCGCAATCTCGGGCGGTGGCGCCATGGCTTCTGTCGTTTCAAGGATCCGGCGACTTTTCCTGGTCTGCCTCGATGCTAGGCCGGGGTGGTTCAGGTGATGGTGCTTTCTTTAGAGAATGAAGAGACAAGTGTGTTTCTCTCTCCTTGTTATAGCCAGCGTGTCGAGAATCTCTGGGCTCCCGATGTCGTGGCAGCCTGTGACTAGAGTTTCGTGTACGGAGTAGGTAAGGTATGATGACGATGCAAGTGTCGAGACAAGGAGTGACGGCTCTGTGCTCGTACAAGTACTTCACTCATACGCGCACAAAGTGTGTGCTAACTGCACGGAACATGTATGGATCTTTGGGGGACTTTCAGTGGAACCGGCCCAGCTTTTAGTGCTTGCCAGCTGACGGCAGCCCCCGTAATACCGCTCAATCTGTCTTTGCTCAGGGCGAGCACTAACCGGTGGATACGCGACCCCTGCCTAGCAGCCGTGGGAAGTTTAATTGACGGCCTGCCTGGTGTCTTTCCTACGCTGTCCGAGTACGAGTGTTAGTTGGAGATGCAAACGAGTACGTCTGTGCAATATCGGACATCAGATGAGAGAGACAAAAAGGTCATGAATACGGTGCACCTCGAAATCAACAGATGCGTGAAATTCAATAGCCCTAGGGCTAGGGATCATTTGGGACAAGTGCCCCCCAGATGGCGATGGCAATGCTGGAATGCTACTGGATACCGGGTAAGGACCACGTGCAGCTTCATGGCCAGGCACAGAGTCGGCATGCCACGAATCTTGCTGTACCTTGCCGATGCAATGTGTCGCGTGCTTGTTGGCGGACCACATGCAATCCAAAAAGAGGCTGGAGTGCCGAACGTGAGCGGAAAGGGACGAGAATCCCTTTGCGAGTGCAACTGTGGATACGGCGTCGCATCTGGTGGCCGTGGTGCACTTGACCGCCTCTATAATTGGACATCCTCAGCGCTTCGTGGTCGAAGGATGCGAGGGATGTTCCTCGCTGACTGTGTTTTGATCAGGGCAAATAGGTATAACACCAACCAACACAAAGACGTATTAATAGTAGTATTGTCCAAACAGTTGTACTAGTTTGCTCTATAGGATTCACACCCTAAGTCCTCTAACAAAAAAAAAAAAGAAAGGTGTAAATTGCGGCACCCATGAATGCTTCCATCACGCATGAATGGCCATATGCTTTGAATCAACAACCCAAACCCTTCCAAATGCTCCTCCCCATCCCCTTCTAAGCGATCAAATATCACGGTCCAATAGCTTCGTTTTAAAAAGTCTCCTGGTCATCCAAACCCTCGGCCTCGGCTGGGATCTCGAAGCCCTCCTCCGTAGAGTACAGGATGTTCTGAATGTGCTTGACCAGGCCATCCTCTTGCTTCTCCAGTTCAGGGTCCTCCTCCACAGCTTGCTGGATCAGCAATTCAATATCACGAAGCTTGCTAAAGTAGAAGTCTCGTTCGCGCTCCAGGCCGCCCACGCTCTCCTTCAAAGTCGCTATCTCCGCCTGCAGAGCTGCGGTGCCCGGGCCTGGTGCTGCCTTGGCGAGACGAGGGCCGGTGCTTGGGGTGGTGCCGCCAACTCGTCGGGCAGCGGCGCTAGAGACAGCAGCCCTGGGCGCCGCCGCTCCGGAACTAGCTGCGGGCATACCGCCACCCTTTCTTCGTGCAACAGCGTCGTAATCGTGGTCGGGGAAGTTGAGGTCCCAGAACTTCTTCGTCCATTGCAGGAACTCCAGGTTGTCCTGCATCTTACATTTCACCAACGATTCGACGGGGATGGGCTTATCGACCTGGTGCTTGAGGAACGTGTCTATGTGGGCCGTTAGGACCTGGTCTGCGCGAAAAGGGGGCAACCAATCCAGGGGGGAGTTGGGCAAAGACACATACTCTGCAAAACTTTGAAGTTTTGGATGTAGGCGTAATCGCCGCTGACGTTGAACTTGACCTTGGACATAGGCACGTCCATGTATATGCTGTCAAAGACCTGGCAGAGCGCGGCGCTGGAGAAGCTCGTGTCAGCCGTTTGTTTATATCGTAGCGGGGTTGTTCATCAGGCGGGGTGCCAAAAGAACACACTCACCCAGTTCCGCACTGCTCGACCTTGGTCATGTTAAGCTGAAGGAGGCTGTTCAGCCAATTGAGGAGCTCTTGTCTGTTGTCTGCGGTTAGCCAATAGACCCCCCTCTTGGCTCCTGAGAGCCTCGGCGCGCGGAGAGAGGGCGACATACCTGGATTCACCCATTTTGTCAGGTTATGTGATGCAAATAGAAAGTTAGGGCAACCGCTGGAATAGCTATCGCGACGAGAATGCGAGTTTCAAAGGAGGGAATATAAAAAGGGCAGAGTGCAGATGCTGGGTATCGCCTAGAAAAGGGACTGCAGCAGCCGGTGTCGTGGCGCAGGGCAGCGAAATGAGGATGACAGGAGAAATTTATCCAGCTATTCGTTCGCGTGTTTGGATTGTCAAGGTCGTCCAGAGGCCTGTATTTTGACAGGGTCGTCCAATCAACGGTGGCGGGGTCGCTCGGAGAAACAGCTAGGGAGATAGCCGCTAATCTACCGCTTTTAATAAGTGAGAGCTGCTTCACCGCCAAAATTTTCAAAAAACGGCAGAAAAAACGGCTTGGCGCAGAAAAGTCGTTACTTTGAATTTTTGCTTGGGGCCCCGCCAGCATTGACAAGCTTCTGTAGCAATTGCGTTGCGAGAAATCCTCAAGATGGCGCCGTCACAGAAGAGACCAATTGAGGACGATTTTATCCATACCCTCTCGGATAACGACGACCAAATTGCCGAGGAAGAGGAGGTCGCCGTTCAGCCTCCCAAGAAGAAAGCAAAGACGAACAAGAAGTCGGCTAAGAAGAGCAAAGATGAGGAGCCTCAACCGGAGGAGAGCGAGGGAGTCTGGGGACAGAAGGACGAGAACGATGGCGCCATGGACTCTGATTTCGAATTCATGGTCGACGACGCTGGCGATCTCGGCGAGGATGAGTTTGAAGGATGGGGATTCGAAGGCGCAAAGAAGGGAATGGCCGTCGAGAAGGCCGGCGTCGACCTGGACGAGATTATCCGAAGACGAAGAGAAAAGAAGAACCAGAAAGGTGGCAAGGAAGAGGATGTTTCCCCTGATGGTGGAGCGGACATTGACATGGACGACGACGAGGACGGAGTTCTGGCAGATGATGCATTCGGCATGAACGTGGCCTCGGATGCCGAAGAGTCGGGAGAAGATGCCGACGCTAACGGTGACAAAGAAGATGATGGCGATGAAGACGAGGACGAAGACGACGACGCAGCTTCTGACAATGACTCGGTAGCCACACCCGTCAATCACCCTGACGACATGTCCGACGACGATGAAGAAGATGCTGAAGAAAAAGCTAAACGAGATGCCTTCTTCGCTCCTGAAGAAAAGCCAAAGCCCGGACAAAAGGTCGATGTTTCATCGTTCCAGACCATGTCTCTGTCCAGACCGATTCTGCGCGGTATTACCACTGTTGGCTTCTCAAAGCCAACTCCCATTCAGGCCAAGACCATCCCTATCGCCCTCATGGGCAAAGATGTTGTCGGTGGTGCAGTTACAGGTTCCGGTAAAACAGCAGCGTTTGTGCTTCCTATCTTGGAGCGACTCCTTTATCGACCCAAGAAGATACCCACCACACGTGTTGTTATCCTTACTCCAACCCGTGAGTTGGCAATCCAGTGTCATGCCGTAGCTACAAAGCTGGCAGCGCATACCGACATCAAGTTTACTCTGGCTGTTGGAGGTCTCAGTCTCAAGGCCCAAGAGGTAGAGCTTCGATTGAGACCGGACGTGATTATCGCCACACCTGGTCGATTCATTGACCACATGAGGAACTCGGCTAGTTTTTCTGTCGATACCGTTGAGATCCTGGTGCTTGATGAAGCAGACCGAATGCTCGAGGATGGATTTGCCGACGAACTCAACGAGATTCTCACTACGCTGCCAAAATCACGTCAAACGATGCTCTTCTCCGCTACCATGACTTCCACCGTCGACCGTCTCATCAAGGTCGGACTGAACAAGCCCGTGAGGGTCATGGTGGATTCCCAGAAGAAGACTGCAGGCACGCTGATCCAAGAATTTGTGAGACTTCGTCCAGGACGTGAAGAAAAGCGGATGGGCTATCTGGTACACATCTGCAAGAACCTATACACAGAAAGGGTCATCATCTTCTTCCGCCAAAAGAAGGATGCCCACAGAGCCCGAATCATCTTTGGCCTCCTGGGCTTTTCCTGCGCGGAGCTACACGGTAGTATGAACCAGACACAAGTAAGTAGTGCCATCTAATCTAATCCAGCAACTCGCTAACGTCTATCCCCAATAGCGTATTGCTAGTGTTGAGTCATTCCGAGACGGCAAAGTTTCCTATCTATTGGCAACAGATTTGGCCTCTCGTGGTCTCGATATCAAGGGCGTTGATACGGTCATCAATTACGAGGCTCCCCAGTCAGTAGAGATTTACGTGCACAGAGTTGGTCGAACGGCCCGTGCTGGACGCCATGGTATATCAGTGACCATTGCTGCCGAACCCGACCGCAAAGTCGTCAAGGCTGCCGTCAAGGCTGGCAAGTCTCAGGGATCCAAGATTATCAGCCGCGTCATCGAAGCCAAGGATGCCGACAAATGGCAGGCCGAGATTGATGAGATGGATGATGAGATTGCCGAGATTGAGAAGGAGGAGAAGGAGGAGAGACAGCTTGCTCAAGTTGAGATGCAGATCAAGAAGGGTGAGAACATTATCGCGCATGAGGCCGAGATCAAGTCCAGGCCGAAGCGAACATGGTTCGAGACACAGCAAGACAAAAACAACGCCAAGCAAGCCGGAAGAGATGAGTTGAACGGACCACGAGCCGCAAAGAAGAAGGGCGGCAACGTCAAACTGAGCAATAAAGACAAGAAGCGTCTGGATGCAAAGGCAGACCGAACGGATAGCATGGGCTGGAAGAAGGGCAAAGGGGACGCCGCAAAAGCTGCCCAAGCCGCCAAGGCCAAGGGGGTAAAGAAGGCTCCTGTCAAGGGTAAGGCAAAGGTCCAGGTGAAGAAGCCTCGGGGGAAGAGGTGAGCAGGTGGTTGGATCCAGTTGATCTCAAGTGTTGTAAATATTCTCGTCGCTTTGCAAGTCTTGTTCAATAGAAATCGTTACTTTGTGCACGTTGATTGTACTCGGTACTTATACTCTGCATATGCACCCCGGAATTCTGCCTTTGGCGCGTGCCGTGATGATGACATAATGCAACTAGCTCCATCATTTCTCGACCGCAGGCTTGACGCTGTCATGAACCAAAGCGTGATCACGAGGCCAGCACGAAACTCATTGGCAATTTGCAGCAAATGGCGTGAACCGCTAACTGAAGCTTTGCGCATGTCAGGCGCCCGCCGCATGTGGTGAATCCAGGTAGCGACGGACAGCTGTCAGAAGACTGGCTCGCCTGAGAGGCTTGACGACGCCTGGAGCTTCCTCCCTGCGCTTTTGCCGGCAGCGCATTGATTTTGCTGGCTTCTGGCTCTGCCGTACGGAAAATTATATATATAAAAGGCGGCTCGGATTGGGCAGACCTTGCCTTGTCTGATTAGTCACTACAAACCCCGGATCAAGCTGGCTCCTTTCAGGAAACTCTTCGGCCTTGTTCGACCTCGTACGCTGCATCGCCACAGCCAAAGCTTTATTCGATATCTATTACCACACGCTGTCCGAGATCGCTACCGAGAGCGACTGTTTAATTTCCGCCTCAACACCCTTCCGAAGCTCAAGCATCGTATACAGAGCCGTATATACCGGTACATACTTGGTCGACAGAGCAAACGACGAGCCGTTAATCAATTCGTTCGGCACAGCCAACGGCTGCTGCAGGGGCATTCGGGACGGCGGCCGATCAAACATGTGACAGGGCGACCGACTACATCACCGCTTAGACAACTCAAGATGCCACCGCCGGGGGAGATGGGCTATGGCCCTCGGATCAATGACACGCAAACAGGAGATGGTGCCGAGAGGGGAGAGAGGGGATATCGACGGAAAAGATTCGCTGCTCTAGCCGGAGCTGTGGCTGGTAATATATATCGTACCGGTCAGATCGCCGTCACCGAGATCAGGGAGACTTATGCGCAATCTAAGGCTCGGGGCCTGGATGGCGAGTTTGACTCACCCGGCAGCATGCATATTCCGGGTGCGTTCCCAGATGTGGCCGTGACAGCACAAGGGAGCGGCGAGCAATTGATCATGTTCCCAAGCTATGCGAAACAACATACCAAGAAGGAATGGGCCCGACCCTCGGCGTACGAGTCGGAGGCTGGCAACCTGGAGGACGAGGACTATTGGCGATCAGAATGGGAGAGGCATCAGGACGAGAGAGCAATTGTAGATGTCGATGTTCGTGGCTGGATATACGCGCCCCATACCGGCCCAATCACGCGGCGAAATCGCATCTTGATCGGACTTGCGCGCCAACTTAGTGGCATACCCGTCCCAAGAGCAGATCCGGTCCAAGCTGCTGCGCCTCTTAACCCGAACGATGAACTAAGAGAGCAGGAGAAGATTGCGCAAGAAGCTGCCATGATCGAGCGCAGGGGGCGGGAAGAGAAGCGCATAGCAAACGCTGGCGCCTACAGCGAGCAGCCCCGTGAAGATACCAGTTTTGGAGGGCCTGCATACCCTTTGCCTAAGCCGTTGCCAACTCGAGCAGATAGCCGAACGCCCAACTCGCTCTCAGGGAGTCCCAAACTTCCTCCGACTAGACAGAATTCGGCGTTGGCCAACGAGCTCACAGAGGCTGAGCTGACCACTGCAAACGACAACTTGATGGCCAGGATAGCACCTTTCATGACGAATCCTTTGGTTGCCCTTCCCATCACAATATTCTTTTATAATGAATCGAAATCCCAATCACGAAACGTCCTCACAGATGACGCCGGTCATTTTGCTATTCGAGCACCTCTGGATTTTGTTCCTACACATGTTAGGGTGCTAGTAAAGGAAGGCCTATCGACCACGCAAGAGGTTAATTACATTGAGCCATACGGGGTCAGCCTCATCAGTGACATCGACGACACCGTTAAAATGTCGAATATCTCGGCAGGGGCCAGGGAAATTTTCAGAAACACTTTTGTGCGTGAGTTGGCTGATCTCTCGATTGAAGGAGTCAAAGAGTGGTACAGCCAGATGCAAGGACTGGGTGTGAGCGTGCATTACTGCTCCAACAGCCCGTGGCAGCTGTTCCCCATGCTGGCCACCTTCTTTAAAGTATCTGGGCTTCCGGTTGGGTCTCTACACCTAAAGCAGTATTCTGGCATGTTGCAGGGCATCTTTGAGCCTGTGGCAGAGCGAAAGAAGAATACCCTCGTGCGCCTCTTGCGAGACTTCCCGCAGCGCAAGTTCCTCTTGGTTGGCGACAGTGGAGAGGCCGATCTGGAAGTATACACTGAGCTGGCACTGGCGTATCCTGAGCGAATCCTCGCAGTCTTTATTCGAGACGTAACAACTCCGGAAACCACGGGATACTTTGAGCCATCTTTCGAAATGACTCGACGCACAATGTCTGGCTTGACGTTGAACAACAGCGGGCCTGCGAACAATCGGCCGGCAACACGGCAAAGCTCAGCTGCGGGCTCACTTAGTGATTCAAAGCCTCCCCCCGGACCAGTAATGGGTACCCTGATAGACTTTTCCGATGAGCCTGAAGAAGCAAAACTAGATGAAGCCGCGGCCTTGGAGCAAGTCAGAAAATCAAGGCCGGGTCCGTCAGTCAGCGCAACCGATTTGCTTGCTCGGAAACCGCCGCCGCCGCCTCGCCCAGCCAAGCCTGCGGCTCTAGCCAGCGCCCCCGCAATACCAACCGCCAGGAAACCGTCAGTAGGACTTGGAATATCGGGGGCCGGTACAAGTAATAGCCCTGAACCACCGCCGCCGCCCCCAAGGAAGCCCATCGGCCAAGGCGGCAGCAACCAACCGGCCCACCCGCTGGCACAGATACAGAACTCGTCCCAGCAGACAATAGAGTCCACCAAGGCCGACAAACCGCCTCCCCCTCCGCCGCGTCGAAGCACCAAGAACCTTAGCCCGCGAATGGTCTCGTACCTTCGTGGCCCGTCGTCCAACGCAGACGTCGACTTTGATCCGCTCCCGCCGTCACTCGCACCTGTGCCCGCGGCTACTGGCTTATCATTCTACCGCCCTAGCAGCCGATCGGGAAACACCTCGCCTTCGGGATCGCCTACTATGGGCGCGGTGAACAAGAAGCTCGAGCTCTGGAGACGGCGGTTGGTGAGGGCTCATGACCAGCTTGATCATTTAGGCGTGGCGCTATATACATGGCGCAGGGGACAAGATGTTGAAGCTGAGGCTATAGGGATTATAAAGCGGTATTTGTCCGAGTTGGACAAGGAGAAGAGGATGAGGAGGACATAGACTAATAGAAATTGGGGCGGGTTGGAGGTTGGTTCTCTGTTTCCTTTTTTAATCCTTTGTGTGTGGTCTGGATACGCATGGGTTCTGAGACGATAGACTCTTTGTACTACATGTTCCTTTAATTTCTTTTGTGCGGCACTATAACTGTTCGGAATAGAACTTGAATGTCGAGAGATTAGGGGAAGGGTTTGTATATACCAAACAGACAGATAATATAACAATCAGTACTCTACTAGCCACAATCACATCTCACAAACAGAACCAAATAATATAATAAATGTGCAGTGCAACCTCCATTTCAGACAGTATCACCTCCTAATACTAGTTTTATACGAGAATCCCTACATCCAAGCTCAAATACAGGACAGGACAGGACGGGAATGAATACCACAAGAATAATAAAATGCACCAAATGAAAATTCCCAAACAACTCCTCCAAGTGTATCCTCTTTCCCAATGCTCTTAACGCTCTTTGAGTTCTAAGAAACCAACCTTGTTCTTCTTCAAAGAAAAAAGGCTTGTTCCATCTATAACCCCGACGAAAAGCTGTAAATTCGACTACCGCGGATTATTGTTGTTAAATGCCCCCGTGAGGTTCATGTGCATCATGGTCCCAGTCGTCCAATCCGTTTCATCATTGTCGTCTCCCCAAAAATCGAGACCTTCGCGTCCATCGACACCCGGCAGCCGGATCTGAGGTGGCCCTTGACTAAACCTGTTTCTCCTGGGTGGCGGTGTGTCTGGCACAGGGGAGGATGACGCTGGCTCGGCAACAGATGGAGCATCAGTTCCTCTGGAATCCAATAGTCTTTTCTCCTGCTGTTCATAGAGTTGTGCCGGCTCAAAGTGTTGCTGCCGTGGCTGCGGTGGTGGCGGAGGCGGAGGCTGCGACGGCTGTGCTGGATGTCCCTGTTCAAAGTGATCATAGCCATATCCTTGGTTGTTTGACGCCGGCGGATTCTGGTTGTAGTTGTGCATTGTAGTTTCTTGGCTACGTTCCATGCCGGGGTAATAGGCTGTCGGCGTTTGCGGCTCCTCCTGTGCGGAAGTGGCGTACCCAACAGGTTCCGCATGCGCCATATGATCCATCTGCTGTGTAAACTCCTCCTGTTCCAGAATCTGTGGTGCCTGTCCGACATTTCTCATGTTGGGCGGGACGGCAGCGCCCAAGCTACGGAGACTACCCGTAGATGTTCTGTTGCCTTCTGGTCCCTCACCTGGCTCAAGTACGCTGGCATCGAGATCTCGGATAGCAAACTGGGCCACGGTGCGCATCTTTCGCGTAACCCAGCCGGCAAGGATTTTTCCGCGTTGTTTCTCTCCCAGACGAGATCTTGGGAAGTCGCCCTTGTTTACAAAGGCCACAATATCGGCAACGATTTGATGTTCGCTCAATATGGCGTTGACGATGACAGGCACCATGGAGGCAAGATAGGACTTGCGGTTCACCTCGACCAAGACTACAACCAACCCACCGGCTTGGAACACCGCACTGTACATTAATTCATTAGCCATGATTGTTTTCCTGTTAGATATTAAGGAGACACTTACCAGCCGTTTGATACAATGTTGCGATG
The DNA here is from genome assembly GCF_003025095.1 of Trichoderma harzianum CBS 226.95. Taxonomy (NCBI): domain Eukaryota; kingdom Fungi; phylum Ascomycota; class Sordariomycetes; order Hypocreales; family Hypocreaceae; genus Trichoderma; species Trichoderma harzianum. The sequence goes on along the minus strand of NW_020209250.1, from coordinate 1,765,941 downwards.
GCAGCGTTCTACCGAGAGCTCAATGTCCATGGGGAAATGGCTGAGACCGTTGATCTCAAAAGTCTCACCGATGCTGCCAAGCACAAACAAGACTTGCATTTCCACCAGAGCGCCATTGGGTCCAATGGGCCGGTTGACGTTGTGCAAGAAGCCCAAATCACCAGTTCGCACATATCGCACATTGGGATCGCCGTCTACCGTCCGGCCGTCAAAGCGCTCCACGTCAAACGCATCTTTCGAACCGTAGAACGCCTTTACACATGCCTCTGAGTCAACCCAGATCTCTCCGTACTCTCCATCATAGCAATGCGCGCGGCTCTCGGGGTTGACAATGGCAATCTGAGTGGACACTGGCACCATGCCGGAATCTTGCAGCAGGAGAGCTTGAGGGTCTGTGTCGTGGTCAACCGGAACGATTAGACCGCGTCGAAGAGCCTTGGTGTCAAGCCAGAGTTCAATGGGCTCGATGCACATGTACGACCTCGAGGCAATCATCGGGTTAAGAACATGAGAGTAGACGGTGTTGATGGCCGTTCGATCCAGCCCGGCTCCCGCGAAATGCATCCGGACCTTCTGGAATACATCTACTCGCGGCCGGCCTTCCGCAGAGATCATCATGTTCTTGAGCTCGTGCATTGTAAAGCCCTTGGCTTGCATCGACGACATGGCATGATCAAGCATCTGTGGCGTTGCGTACGTGTCTTTAATCTTATATCTTGACAGCGTAACAAACAAGGATACGGGACTTTGAGCGAATTCAACAGGAGACAGCAAGTACGTAGGAGTGCCGACGTATATGCCCATCAAGCAAGTATGGACGAAACCAAGTCCCGTTGTGCTTCGTACGCACCCAAGAACAGGCCTCGAGCTCGTCATCTGGCAAGTCTCCTTCTGCACTTTGCACATGCCCAAGATTGTGTCGTGTCCAAGCTGGACAGCAATTCTGCGTTGATCCGGTGTCCAGTATGTCCAGATAAGAACGGGATAACCGGGTCGAATCCAAGCAGGATCTATTGTTAATCCAAGCTCTCGAAGACCATTGTTTTGTTTAGGGGGCTTCGAAGTGTTGTAGGTATTTGGCATGGATATTTTCAAGATTTGGGCCGACTGTTTGATGTGGCTCGAGACAACCTTGAGCTTGAGCAGATGGTCCACATCCACGTTGACCAGAACCGCCTTGACCTTGTAGTCGGCGATCAGGTGCAGGAAAGCAGGGACATCTTCATTCAGCCGGTTCTGGTCGAGTGGCGCCATTGGGATGATGACTGCGCCGAGGTTGATTCCTGCATGAACGGCATACACGAATTCCTCCGAGTGCGTATACATGAGGACCAGATGGTCGCCTGGCCGTACCTTGACTTTGTTCTTCAGATACATGGCCACAGCAGCTACCTTGGAGTCGAACTTCTTCCAGGTAATTCCCTTGCCCTCTCTGCCCCTGCCATCAATGGTGCAGTAAGAAAGCTCTTCTGGCTGGCGAGCGACTCGCCATTGGATGAGATCAGTGATGCACGAAAAGTTGTTAAGTGGTGTAGACGTTCTGTCGTCAATGACAACTTCCCTGCGATCAATTCCAGAGTACTGCTTATCAGCGGGAGCCAGGATATTGGTCCTCGACTCGGAGGCGATCGGAGACCAGATACCACCAATGGGATCAACACCAATAGGGAGGTTGAGAACTGCATGCTCAACGCCAAATTTGACATGCACGCAGGGAAGGTTTCCTAGGTCAAACTCGCGCCGACACAGCATGTTACCAATTTCTCGTCTCCCATTCTTGATGACTCGCGGAAGCGCGTTCGGGGCTGTGATCATTACGCAATAAACCCGAAGGTGATGTTCCTGCATAAGAATCTCCATGCACTTTTCTGCCAATGAATCCAACAAGACAGTATCAGGCTGCACAGGTGGGCCACCTGAAGTGAGAGGTGCTGTTGACGCTGCTTCTGACTCGAGAACAACGACAGGTAAGTGCTCGTCATTCACAAACACATCAAATGCGGAGCAGTCATGAATCTTGGGGACATTCTTGACGATGCTCACCACAATGTGCTGAACAAAGTAATACCTATATTCAGCGATACCCGCGTGGCCGTGCTCGACCCATTCAACTTTTTGCCGGATTCGATCCTCGTACAGACCCAGAACATAGATCTTGCCTTCGATCACTGTACCAAGAAGGCCAGTCCGCAGGAACTCTGGCTCTACGGCAGTTGGTGTTGGCTCTCCAGGCTCAAACTTGTAGGGGCGTGCGTGGAAAATAAGCTCCGTGTTCTTGGGTTGCGCCCAAAAGCCTCCAGAGAGAGATGGCGAATCAACCCATATCTCACCAACCGACCGCGGAATTGCCAAAAGGCCGGTCTCGGGGTCCACGACGGCAAGCGTAGCATCTGGAATAGGGTATCCAAAGGCGCCAACTCGGACCATGGTGGATTCCAATGATGTCTTCTTTCGAGCTTCGTTGCCGTGAGCGAGGACAACAACTTCATTGGTCTTTAAAGCCTCCCGATCCAGGATGACCTCTCCTAACTCGATCTTTTCATCCAGTTCCTTGGTGGTTGTTCCTCCACCGCCTAATAGACTGCCGAATCCGTTTGATGGGGCTGGCTTCTCTTCCTCTTCTTTTTCACCATCAGATTCCTTGCCGGAGTCGTCTAGCTTTAGTTGAACTCCCAGCCGCTCTTCGCCGCCGAGCCAATCTCGAACACTGATGATCATTCCACCATGTTCCGGAAGACAAAGCATTGGGGCCACAACTTCACGCGCTCGCGGATTTCTTAGGGGTCGCAGCCATCTATCTGCCAAGACTTCGTGAAACTCGCTATCAATAGTAAGGGTGTCAATCAAGCACAGTTTCACTGCCTGGAAATTCGGCTCCATCCCCTTCTTGAAGTTTCGTGTCGTCATGGGATCTTGCTGGTAGTTGTAGGCGGCCCGTTTGAGCCCTGGGTAGTCCGCAATCATGACGGTTGCTCTGTACTTTGTAATTAGATGCGCATATAGGCCAGGAGACTCAACGGCTTTGTTGTCAAACCAGACGGTTGTGTGGCCGCCGTAAACAGTCAGCAAAATACTAAGTATCATACCAACCCCCTGTCGAGGATCAAGATAAGAGAGCAATATCTCGCTACTTGCTCCACCACCGATGAGCTTTCCGTTTTTGTCTCGTAGGGAAGAGTTGAAAGTATCGCCGGGGCCATTGCCAGGAACAGTAGAGATAATAGCGCTTAGACAGGCCATCTGATGCATAATTGTTCGGTGGCTGAGAACGACGCCCCTCAAGTCACCGGTTGGGGCACGAGAGAACTCAATATAGGCCAAGTCCGGAACAGTTAACGGAGGCACGTCCTCTTTCTTCTTTGGATGGTAACCGCCAAACTCATTAGTTTTCCACCACTCGACTCCTTTAGGCCATGTGAGTTTCTGCGTAGTAATGTCTCTCTGGAAAGTCTTGAGGTTGTTTTCCGTCGTGAGGGCCAGATGGGCTTGCGTAGATGTGAGGATATAGTTTAACCGCTGGTAGTCCTGCAAGTCATTGATTGGAACTGCCACTACTCCAGCAATAAAACAGCCCAATAAAGCGATAGCGAAATCGATGATTTCAGTATCACGATATATGAGAGCTACTCGGTCGCCACGGTACAGCGGGCTTTTATCTCGGATGACCTGTGCCACCTTTTCGGCTCTTGACGCAAGCTTATCCCAGGTGATGGACGCCATCTCCTTGCCCTTGCTATCAAGGACCCAATATGCCGGTCTTTTAGCAGTAGTGCGAGCGCGATGACGGAGCACTGCAGCCATATTGTCGAACGATGACATGGGCGTATTGTTATCGTGAGGGTCCTGAATGGCAAATGGGACTTCTCGTGGCTCAAGCGGAGCCTGGTATTCCAGTATTTCGGGCGGGGGCATATCGTTGGCAGTGAGCATCGGAGGCGCCATAGCGGCGGTTGGAGAGAAAGCGTCACCAGAGTATCTCGGCCCTCCGCCATAGTCACCCATCTGATTCTGTTCATAGTGCTGCTGCCCAGCGAAATCTGAAAAGTATGCCTGGTTATCAAGCAGCGTTCTAGTTCTGCCGTCGTCCGGCTGGTGGTATGATTCGGCGTATGCACCGTGTTGGTCGGGGTTAAAGGCATAGTCTCCAGAAACCATAGTTCCACTCCGCGTGGGAGGATCATTGCCGCCCCCTGGCAAGAAAAGCGAGTCCCGCTGTGGTATAACGGCATTATCGGTCATCGGTCTTCCGGGGCGTAAGAGTTCGGCTGGCGAGGGATTTGAGGGCCCATACGAAGAGCCTGGTGGCGGAGCGGCATAGCTTGAGTCGGGGCGCTGCGTATAATCGCCATAGTTGCTATTCTGGTCGTGATAGCCGCCTCCAGCGCCGTATCCACCTCCATAGCCACCGCTCACAGACGTCGAGGTCATGACAGAGGCTCGTCGGCCATCGCTCGAGGGATGCGTCGAGGTCTCGGGAGAGTGTATGCTCAAGCCGGAGCGAGACTGCGGAGGTACCGGGGCCGGGGCTACTTGATGGTGAGCAAACTGCGAAAGCAGCATTGTCCGCCGCTTCTGATATCTGGAACGTTCTTTGTCAGTTCACGATCCGCCGCCTCCGCTGGTGTCGTCGCCAGCCTCTCTGGAAGCTGTTGCTCACCCCTTCTCAGTAATATCGCCCTCCTGCGCATCATATCGTCAGCCCAATGTTTGGAATTGATGGTGGGAGGGCTGTAGAGGCTTCTGGCGGACAACCTACCTCCAACTCGCGGTCCAGCTCCTCGAGCCTCGCCCGCAGCTCAGGATTGTATTCCGCCATGATGCAAAACAGCGCGCTGCTGGTCAGACACTTGCGCAGCACTTATGCTTGACTGAAGACGAGGGACTGGCGCTTCGCCATGCCCAGACTCACCAATAGCGCGAGTCTCGTGATGTTGAGGTTGCTAGTTTGACGGCTTGCTGCTAACGGCGAGCTTGTGCAGCCATGGTTCAGGAAAACGAGGGGCTGCTCCAGGTCTTTTAGCGGTTAACCAACCGCTATGAAGTAGCGCTCCCTAGCACAGAATTGCCAGGGCAGAGGCTTTGCTAGGCCGAGCTAGGCAAATGTCGAACGCGCGAACACGAGGTCTTATGTAATGCCGGATGAAGATCAAAAATACGAAAGAGATACCGGCTGTTTTGCGCCGTTTGCGGTGTTCCTACAAGTAGATGTTCTCTTTGCGGAGAAATACTCTTCCCGGTAACCCCGAGATCTCCCTATATATCCTATTTGCCTATCTCTGAATTCGGCTGCCTGTAAATGCCCAAACTGTGACATTCCGTGCTGCGCTGTAATGCGGTGAATAGCACCGACAAGTTATACGAGGGAAACAGCTGCAGAGGCTCACATGATGCTCTCGTATTAATGGACAGGGAATTAATAATAGCTAGTGCCATGGATTTATCTCGTTGACGCCTATCTACCAACCCTAGCCGTGCGAAGACCGCATACAAACCCAGAATGGCATTTACAGACAGGAGCCGCTGTCTTACTATCGCGATACTATCGTACATGAGCGAAATACCACATTCAGTCCATGGTCAGAGTAGACGGAGATGCTGGGTTCCATTTTTGCATTTCCAGGAGGATAAGAATAGCACCGCTTTCATATTTCATACTTGCACATTGACAGCACGCTGCCAGCATGAACCTCTGGGTAACTCATTGAAATCTTATACACAAAAATAACCACCAATATCAGTTCAAAGAACATGCAAGTCAAAGGGACTGTCTTCATGATCGCCTTTGGTATTTTTTTCTCCGAAAAGATCCGCCACAAAAATAGAACTCTCCCCCACTCTCTTTCTTCTTCTCTTCTCTTCTTTTCTTCCCCTTCCACTCAGTTGTGGGTTCTCATTCAACATGACAAGCGTTCACCATAGCTGCTGTTCAAGGCGCAAACGCAGAACAAAACTCTGGCATTGTAGTGACAGCTTTCAGTCAATGTTTCATTACAATGAAGGCTTTCATGTTTAGTTTCAGGTCTTGAAACTGTTCGGTCATTCGGCTATTATTATCTCCTGTTCAGTGAATCCGGGGTAAAGGTCCTTTATATGTCAACGTTTTCTTTACCTCTTTGCTCTTTGTCCAGATTTCTTCAGCGGGACCCTTGTTTCATCTGTTCTGCCCTTCTAGAAGAGTTCTGCAACAAATAAACGGTTTATTAAGAACAATGAATTGACTTGTTCACTTGTTCTCATGTTTCAAACCATGATGTTTCAAAGCTCGGTGGTGATCTCGTGCCATGAACTTAAATATGATCTACTTCTCCCCGTATAATATGCTTGATACGAACCCATTCTACATTCAATCTCGACTAACACCAACATCTGACAATTTTTCCTCATCTGAACACGACCTTGAAACTCTTTACCATATTCTTTTCTTCTACGTAACATCAGAAAAAGCATACCGAACATGTCCGACTCAAACGGCTCTCAGCACGCCAAGGCTGAGTTCCTAGACACATGGCACCCTAACATCACAGACACGATCAACTTAGACAACCAAGATTCTACAGGTATACCCTTGCCAATCTTTTTCTCGGAGCAAGTATACGCCGAAGCACAGTCAGGAATGAGTCCAGAAACGTTGGATTTCTTGAATGCTACAGATCCTTTTAACCCCGATGTGCCAATGATAGAGGAACGCAGCCTCGATATTGATCTCACACTTGACTGGATGGCGCCGTAAGTGCAATACACATATCGTATCGTTATTCATTCAATTGCTAATATTTGTTAAAGGGATCCATTCAGCAGTCAATCCTTAAATATCGGGATCACAGAGAATAACGTCCCTCTCGCGCAGAATAACAACCAGCAATTGGTACCATTCGGTCAGCAACCTCCAGTATACAATTTCCCAGGTTCTCCCTTCGACCAATATCCAGAACAAAGCCTTCAAGATAACCAATTATCCTCATATCCTTCCCCCAACTTTGCCACTCGCACCATCTCTCCGCCATATGGCCGCCAAGTTCTTCAACAGTCTAGGCAACTTCTTCATTCGGCCGCCGAAAGCCCTTACAGCAACAACGCTTTTGGCTTCCATCCAAGCCCGCGGGTTACATCTAATTATAACCCTGACGAAAACACTGCTAGCACAAAAGGAAAAAGTCCACCATCCCTTTGTAGCCGAAAGATTAGCCTCAACAGAGCCGCAAAGAAAAGAGGTGATCCAAGCTGCGATCCATCTCTTTGTTATGCGTCAGATTCCACCAAAATCACCCCATGGGGCAGTTTGTCTTGGAACGGACAGCACTTGTTCAGCTACACCTCAAAGGGACAGTGGTTGCGTGACCGTTGCTTCACCAAACAGCAATTCCGAGAGTACGCCGATAACTGCGGGAAAGACATCGTCTTTTGGGTCCAGCAAGCTCCCACGCAGTGCAATCATCGACTGGAGCCCGAGGACAGGATCTGTCGCTGGGCGAATTGCCCCGTCGCCAATAGAACAATCACGGCGGGATGGCTTCGTGTCGCCTTTGACGAGTTCCCTCACCTGACTTCCAGTGGAGTCCGAGATCCGTTGAAGTGCGCTGGCTCGGTCCATCTATGGTGCTTTGAACAGATTTTCAACCCTTTGGAGTTTCATATATCTGGCCGTCTGCGCCCCGAAGACAGACAGTTTCCTTTCGAGGATAAGAGCGTGGTGACGTTGGAAAAGCTGACCGATGCGGGCATCATAAGGGAGGCTTACCAGCCCTGGTTTGAGCAGAGAATGTTCAGCCCCTATCAGCAGCCTCGAGATTATCGCGACTCTCTGTCTTATCGGCTGACCAAGTATCACATAGAGAATCAGACGGCAGCCCGGCAAAAGGCACGATCGAAACGAAACGTTACCAAGTCTGAGGGCGAGCGCAGGACTATTGATGTCCACATGGGCGATCTGAAAATGTTTGTTGAAGCCACAAATAGAGTCAGGAGGACGAAGAAGATCAAAAAACTTGAAAGGACTAAGACCGAAGACGCCGATGGTTTGAGCAATTCTTCTTTACAACAATGGGCAGTTACCAGCACACGCCCAACGACGAACACAGCACAAAGGGGCATTGTGGACTGGCTACCAGAGCTGAATCGAGGAGAGTCGCTCTCGCGCGAATCATATCAACCAAGAGGGAGCTCTTTAGCTGATAGAAATGTGCAAGAGGCTTCAGGTCACAGCTTGGGACGGGTCTCCGCACGGCAGACGCAGTCATACCTAGCACACTTTCCTTCCCCTGATAGCCAGAACCAGGATTCTGATACATATCAGTTCAATCCTCAGCTCGACCCAAGAATGAACAGCAGGCAACCGCCGAGCTATTTTGATCCCTTGAGCACAGCTCCTTATTCAAGGCAATCAGCTACTCGACCCTCGATAACCACGGCGGGCATATTCCCCAACTACTCCCAAGATATTCACATGGACGTTTCTAATCAAAGCTACTCTCAGAATGCTACGAGACAAAGGTTGTCCAACAGGGCAACCCGCTCAGGCCTTAGGCCGATCATAACGCAGCCTCTACAACAACACGCATATTCTTTGAACCGCTCAATAAAGCGTGACGTCTTTACTCAGACAATGGGAGAAACACTGCAGTTGCCTGGACGCGGCAGCAGTACGGGCCTCTTTGACTCACACCAAGGGTTTATCCTGACTCGCGAGGAGCCGGATTTTGATCTTCTCATTGACCCTAGGATATCCGAGGATAAGCTGGAGATTAGCCAATACCAGAAAGAAGCTCGTAGCGAGGCGAATAACGCATTTACTGCTCATAAACCAACGGGTTCAGATGCATCTCGGCTTCCAGGAACCATGGACTGTCCCGTGAGCCCGCAGGCTACAGCTACATCACCACATTGGGATAGCCTCATAGATTTTGGCGGTGCTGATGGTGCTAGTCTTTCTCCTCTGTCCAAATACCTTACAGCCACCAATGGGATTGATGGTGAGAGAGCCACAGCTCTTACTGGCGTCAGTGTACAACATGTAAGCAGTCCCGAAGTGGCCCGCTTTAAGCGGAAGCATCTCAGCCTCAGCGAGACCACGCAAAGCAGGCAAGGCGGCAAAAGACGGCGCACGGAGACCTCATCATTGTAGAGGCACGCCTTTTTGGATCAATACTTGCAGTTCCCCGAGCGGTTTTGGCGAGGGGGCCCTTGCAGCCCCGATAAGGCCCATGAGAGAGAGCTGCATCGGCACTCCCGAGGTGGAGAGCAGTTTGGGCTGGCGTTGACTTGCAGACGCGGGCCTAGCTTGTGGCCAGCTGGCAGGCTAATGGGATGCCCTCCCGCCGAAAAGAGCATATGAGTGCTATTAGCTTCTCCGGGACAAAGAACGTGAGGCCGTTAGCGGTTCTGAAGGTAGCCGGATAAGATGAGGCGAGTATCGATTTTGGCTTGGCGTGAGCCGCAAGAAACCCGGAGCATTCGCAAGTGTTCTCGGCACAGTCTTGTGAGCTGACAACAGAGTCTGCGGGACGATTGTTCCACACAATATTAGGCAGGCGGACGCAGTGTTGTACGTTGTTGTCTGCTCGCCTGACGCTGTATACTGAGGGAGGGGAACCAAAAGGCGTCTCCGATTCGTTCGTCACCCACACGTCTAGACAAGTTAGCAAAGATGTTCTCGTCACAACTTGAAACTTGATAGCCGTATATACTTATACGTAAAGCTCGCCCCGCCTTGCTTTCGAACTATTGGTATATGGGGAGATTCTCGGATTGTCAAAGTCCGATTGGCTTGCCCTTCTCGATGGTGATTACAGCAGGACGCGAACTGAGGGCCTGATGTTGCTTACCATGGGAGCGAGACGCAGTAACGGCAGGGGCCCTTGTCGTCTTATTGCATTGCTTTCTGCCTGTTGCTTGTGTCTATTACTAGTAGCAGCAGAGATTGTCGGCACAGGCCTGTCAATTCACTGGGAAAGCCGCTTGACATTTCTGCTTTGTGGAGGAGGGGTTTGGAAATATACATGTACGTGCAATTGTACAGTAGGGCGCATGGGTGTTAAAGGTGGTGTGGGATCAGCACGTGTCTTGGGATGGAAATAAGCAGCGCTTGCGCTTGCAACTTGTTATGCATGGATTAGATGAGTGGTTAGATGGGGGGGTTTTTTTTTGTATGTAATCGATAGACATTTCCTTATTCATTTTGTTTTCTGGATTATTTATCTCCATAGTAATAGACTGGCATTTTGACAACGGCAAGGGGAGATACTTTAAGAACCAAGTAGGTGAATGCATGTACTTCCTCTGTATCTCGCCATGATACTCAACAATGGCTGTAAGTCGCTTAGAACATTTGACCGAGTGAGAGATTTGTCAATTCCACGGACTACAAAGAAAGAAACCACCGCACGTGCAAGCCATTGGCTCGGGGTTATTCTGGGGTCCCGTCAATGCGTCCTTGTTTGCACATGCAAGCTCCATCAGGCTGAAGCCAACTGCAGGGGGGCCTGTCAACAGATAATACCAGTAATAGCAAGAAGCATCCCATATCAGCTTGCTGCTCGACGGATACAGTGATGGGGAATTGATGCTTGGCCCATGGACCCAACAAAGTCCCTGGGACTCGGCGGACGAACGCCGATGGCCAAAAGAGCAGTGCTGTTTTTAGCTATCTCAAACACATGCATCAGCAAGACATGTTGCAGCTCAGCCTCCCCACAAGAGCCGGGGTGCGAGTGGGTTAATGCACGTACGGCGTAGCTTGAGTCGTTTTACTGGCCGGAGCGGCAAGTTGGAGATCCAACGAGGCCAGATCCATCCGTGCTGATCAAACAACTGATCCCGCAAGACGTCAGTCGACTAAGTTAGTTGCTGTTGGCGCTACTGTACTGCTGATACAGACGTGCTCTCGTATCTACATGCACCTACTATACCTTGACAGCTTACATGTCAGGTCGGCACCTGGCCGTATCTAATTGCTACGGTATGGACGGGCTCCGCGTACGGCGCTTCTTTGCGGCGGGACATGGAGGTCAGAATCAGCAGAGGCGTTTCTAGCCGGATATCGCTACTAATGCACTACGTATAGAGTTCATACCGTGTGCATTTCCGTTAACTGAGGGGGGCCTCGTGCCGTGCTGTAACTGTCAAGTCCCGGATTTTCAGAAGCTAAAAAGCCGCCACGCTTGTCCAACAGGCTTGATCGTTGAAGATCCCGGAGGTCCAAAGGAGGCAGTGTGCTTACCTGATCAGGCCATCGATGCCTCAGCGAAGCCTCTTTGTACGAAGTATTAATCTTACACGTAAAGTTGGATGTTACCTTGCCCGGTAATGAGAGGCCAGGTGCTTCCGTATCGCACAGAGTGCAATGGGGCACCCGTGGTACTTCGGATAGCTGCATTTAGAAGGACGACGAGGAAAATCAATGCCATCCAAGGATCTGCACTTGCACCCAAGTAAAGTCGATGTTATAAGTGAGGTGCAATATATCGAGCGCGCAACTAGCAAGCAAAGCCGCAGTAGCGCCCAAACTTACGGCCCCGAGGCTGGGGGTCCAGCCCGCTGGAATGGCGTCTTTTTTTGCAACATGAGCAAGGGTTACATTCTCAGTTCCAATTGCTAATTTGGGGCAAATGGTGAAGCTGCCTTGATGCGCGTATCACCGAGAATGCCTCACCTTTACCTGTGTGTATCGTCCCTGGGTGTCGTACGGTAAAGTAAAGTGCCTGCCAGGTACTACCGACGCATGCAGCAACTTTGAAGTATTTGGTACCATCAAACTCCCGATAAATCCTGGGGCATTTCAGGTCCTCTGTACGGAGTACAGCTGCCTCCACGTCCTCCACGTCCTCCCAGGCGTCACACATTTTCCTTGTTCTCGCACGCCCCTCCCCTCCACCCCTTGCAACAGCATCGCGGCGACGCCGAAACTAGAGGCGCTACGAGGTGACAATAACGACGCTAACACCATCGAACGGACTGGACGGACAGCCTGTGCTGCGTTGCGCTGCTGCGATGCGATGCCGCTGGCGCAAGCAATCGGAGCCCGTGGGTGGGTTCAAAAGGCGAGCCGTGATCCTGCTCTCGGCCCTCGACGGCCATCTGGGCGAGAGACTGAGCAAACAGTTCAGCACAGGCACGCGACGACGACGCTCATCACGAACCAGTCACAAGCCCGCAGCTCTTCTGCTTGGTGCCGTGCCACGTACCTGTAGAATCGGCGGCTCCGTAAGTCGACGAGCGAGCAGCATAACGAGCCCGTGAAGCGATACAGTGTCTGTGTCTCTGCTGCTGTCTGCCGTGCTGCCGCGGTTGGTCCAGCCCAGCCCCAGGTTCGTGTCTTTGCAGTACTAAGGCACGAGAAAGCAGGATTCCCGGCTAGCCTGCCTGCCACATACGTACGTGCGTACATATCCAACTGCAGAGCGTCATCACGTCTGCCATTGCATTCCCTCGGCGATTTACATATTACATATTGGTATCACGGCACATATCTGCGAACCAAGCAACGCCAGAAAAAAGATCCTTGGCGCCGGGGAGCATCGACTATTTGGGAGCCTGAGATAATTTCCCAATCTTTCCCATAATATTTTAGACTCTTCCCTCCCCCCTCAAGCAGACGAGAGCCTCGGTGCTTCTCCCACACGCCCCTCGGAAAACAACCACCACTGCCTCGCTCCGTCTCCTCACCCACTCTCACATCTCACCTTGATCTTATTTCTTCTTCTTCAGCGAACCGGCTAGTCAGGGCAACAAGCTCAAGTAGCGCCTCGTGGGGGGAACAAGACGAAATCGGTAGTTCCAGCCTCGGTCACGTGGGAGCCTTTACCGTCAGCGCCACTGGACAAGGAGAAGCCGAGATCAAGAACTCCCTCTTTGAATCTTTGCCTTTAAAGAACCGCCGTGGTATTTCTGCCCCTTCTGATTTTCTGGGGTTTGTCTCGTGTTGGGAGGCCCCTTGGAGTTTGGGATTGGAGATCGGCGTCGGCATTGAGCGTTGCGCGCAATCTGCAGACTGACTCGACACTATCGCGGCATCACTTGGCCATCGCGACTCGGCAATCCACCAAATTCTACAGCGCTTGTCGAGCATGACGGAGGGATTGTCATCACCTGCTTTGCAGGTAATCATATTGGTATGCTTCTTACTTCCTTTCTTTCTTTTTTTCCTCCCCTCTATCATTTTGGTTTTGTGCTTGCTTGCTTTTTCTCGTATTACCCGTACGCGGATCCCCATGACTTCTCATAAACCTCATTTCGCATCACCTCCTCATAGAGGCGATGCTCCGTCGGACTCGAAATTGAGAGCGCGCAGATCGGGTAATTTGGCCGTGGCATTTCCGATCGGGATGCGTCTGCCGCCAGGGGGTCAGTGCCCCAGATCAAGGGACAGCCAGCCAAACACCCCTCTGCATGAAACGTCTAGCTAGGTCAGCTATTGTCTGGCCACAGTCGTTACCCCATTGGCACAGCTTATCGTGGGGCAGCTTCTCTATCTGACAGCTCAGCTTACACGCATGCCATGAGACCATGTACCTTGTTCTGCACTCACTGGAAGCTATCACAACCTCTCACAAATGGATGCGCATCAGATATAGCATAATTGCTCACTCTTATACAGGGTTCGGGAGGTGGTCCCCAAGAATCAAATACAACGGCGTTTCTCGTTCGCTCAGTACCCCTCAACTGGCGCAAGGGTTCAATAGTGGCCGTTGACGGAGGCGTTCACTTGTCAGCCATCACTCGTCTCATCGAAGAGGCCTTGCCAGAGTCACCGCCGCCAACACCGACGCCGTCGTCTGTTCCTAGTCGCCAAATATTAACCACCGGTCCCTTTGCTGGCCTGGAACTGCCGTTCACCACGGCTGCGGCAAATGCTGCTCATGTGACACGCACCCTCGTCGACACCTATCTCATCACCCACCCGCACTTAGACCACATCTCTGCCTTTGTCATCAACACGGCAGGCTTGCCCGGTACTCGCCCCAAGAAGCTAGCAGGTCTTCCGGGCACTATCAAGGCTCTCAAGGAACACATATTCAACAATGTCATATGGCCAAATCTTAGTGATGAAAATAATGGAGCCGGTCTCCTGACGTATCTTCGACTGGTCGAGGGCGGAAGTCCTGCGCTGGGTGAAGGGTATTTGGAAGTGTGCGACGGGTTGCTCGTCAAGACATGGAGTGTGAGCCATGGCCACTGCATGGAGAAGCACTCACACCGTGGTTCCTTCTGCCACCCAGCGCCGACTCGTCAAGGTAGCCAGGATGGGTCAAGTATACCGCTTCGACGTGATACATACTACCCGCATGTTCACGACTTTGCAGCTCAATTCGCCCGTCGCGAAACTTTCAACCATCTTTACCCCCCTACATCCTTCTCACGGCGCCAGAGTATGATGCCCCAGGCTGCGCTTGGCATTGCCACGCCCATATATGGAGGAGGGGGAGACTTTGAACCACGGCCATGCGTCAACGACTCAAGTGCGTACTTCATACGGGAAGAAACATACGAGCGCGAGGTGCTCATTTTTGGAGACGTGGAGCCGGATAGCCTTTCTCTCAGCCCGCGGAATCTACTAATCTGGCAAGAGGCGGCGCCCAAGATCGCATCCGGAAAGCTGGCGGCTATCTTTGTCGAGTGCAGCTACACTGACGCACAGCCCGACGAGCGGCTATTCGGTCACTTGAAACCCGCCTATCTCATCGAGGAGATGCAGGTTCTAGCAAACGAAGTAGAGGCCGCACGAAAGGTCCGTGCCCTTGAGTCTAAGAAGCGCAAGCGGGACGCCGAGGAGGACGTCGAAGTTCAGCGGAAGAAGGTGCCGGTTGTGACCATGCAGAGCCCGGGGTCTGATGACCCCGTATCTCCCAAGTCGGCCAATCCGTTCAACATGCCCAACGATTATTATTTCAGCGCCAAAGAATCCGATTCCGAGACACCGCACATCGCCACCCCTACTGGGGAGCTATCACTAGACGAGTTTGCGGTCGACGGCTCGATGATACCTCCGCTCACGCCCGCTATCACTGCTGCCGCCGATTCTGCTATAAAGAAGCCCCTTGAAGGTCTCAAGGTTGTCATCATTCACGTCAAGGAGACGCTAGCAGATGGGCCGCAGGCCGGTGACTCAATATTGCAGCAGCTGATCGAGCATGAGCGGGGAGCACAGCTGGGCTGTGAGTTTATCATTTCCAAACCGGGCCAGAGCTTTTACTTTTGATACCTCACGGGTCATCTGATTTTCTATCTTCCCCTGTTGAATTACTAGCATTTTTATGTTTACTTCATCTGGTTATGGGGAGTCCTTGGTTACTGGACAGTGGTTGGGAGGGGAGTCTTGTTGACGATTTTTGCAATGACCTTTGTTTTGAGGTCATCAGTATGATTGATATGACGAACACGTTTTGTATACCACTGCGTTTGAATAACACGTTGATTGTTTTTTTTTTTTTTTTTTAATTTCTTTATCGTGCGGTGCCTTTGCTCATTTGTGCTCATTAATCCGTGATGCTCCTTTTCTTCGGAAAAGGCCTATACGCAATCAGCGTCTTTTGTTGTTATTTGCTTCCATTCAAGAGCTTCTCATAGCCTTCAGCACCGCCAAGGTCAGCCTCAAACTGCGGCCTTGGTATCTGCAGAAGATCAGTCGTCTTGGAGTAGATGACGCCTCCCATGCGACCAATGGGTTTCAAGATCTCGGGATAGAGCTCATCCTTCTTTTCGCTCAGTGCGTCATTCCTTGCCCAGAACCGAACTCCTTCAAAAATGACCAGCCATGTGGACACTCTCCCTGGATTTGCTCTACTTTCAATCTCCTTGATAGATTCCACCTTGGCTTCGATGCTAAATATCGCCTCCTTCACTCGCGGCGCCTTGACAGTCTCACATGAATAGTCTGCTGTCAAGCCGGAGACACCCCATTCAGACGTCCCGTAAGGAGCGTCTATGCTGGTCGAGTTGGCGGCCTCGATGTAGTGTTCCGAGATGATGTTGATGACACACTCCCCAGAGTCACGCACATTGACAAAGGAATCCCTAGGCCCACTTGGGGGATGCGCAAATCCGACAGCAAAGGTAGGCGGATCGTGGGTGAAGACGTTGAAGTAGCTGAATGGAGCGAGATTGGCTTTGGTACCGTCGGCGGAGAGGGTGCTGATGAAGGCGATGGGGCGCGGGGCGACGGCGGAGATGAGGAGCTTGTAGTTGAGCCATGAGGCTCGATCCTCTGCTTGGGGGTCGATGAGTGTGTGGCTCTGGGCTTTTTCGTCCGGGTTGGAGGATGAGGGCGATGCTGCGTTGAGGTGGTTGCTGCCCTGGCCGAAATTCCAGTCCGGGTTGGGGTTTGGGCCTATACGAACTTGGTTCGGGGTGGTAGCTGAGGGGGCCATTGTTGAAAGATGTCGGGCTTTTTGTTTAATACGAAAGGCTACAAAGAAACGACTACTTCGAGAGAGCATGGCAAAGACGACAAGCGGGTTTCAAAACTATATATACCCAGGTACTAGTATATATATGCAATCGGTCGAGTCAAGGAAATGCCAGGATTCAGCAGTTTGTGGAGTCGTAGGGTTCGGTGTGTGGCGCCCCATGCCATATCAACTTAGCGATGCAGATAGTCGCCATCTTGATTCATAAGCAGAGACATGGGAGTGTCCCCTTTCAGGAGATGCAGATAAGACGCAGATGCAGATGGTATGAGACGATTGGACATTATTTTAACGAGGCAAAAGTTCCCAAACAGGCTGCATGAGTAATCTATCACTAACCAGCCATTTGGTCGATGGCTGATTCATATATTGGGAATACGACGATTGCTAATTTTGGAGAGATCTGGCATAACTAATGGGACCATTTGCCTATATGGGTACCAAGTATGGGGACTGCCTCGGTAAATCTTAAAGAGGGTCAATAGAGGAAAATAGCCCTAGCGAATGCCATGCTTGGATATAGGGCTGCAGGGAGCATTGGCCCAAGCTCATCTACGCAGTGACACGACCGTATGAACTTTGTGAGGCTTAAAACACATGGATGGGTTATTTCAAGCTTGATTGAAGAATATATACTCGTTGGAAACTTGGACGTTTCTACAGCAAAGACGGGAGGGGGTTTATATGGACATCTTCTGTCGTAGCTGTGAATTAAGTGCCATGCCATTAAGTGGGATGCCGAGCAAGATCTTTTACAGTGTACTATACAACCACATTGGAAGTAAGCGCAGCTTCGCTACGAAACACCTACTGGCACCTCTTAGTAAGAGAGTCAGGTATCAGATAGCCCAGATGAAAAAGAACAAATTCCAAATCGAGATTTGAAATAGGGCTTCTGAAAGCAAGATGCAACTTTCGTTATGTAAGCACATGAGCGCTTGTATGAGACATACCTATATATAAAGTTTTAGTGGTCCAGTGTTCAACAAGTTCACAAAGCAATTTGGCGCAGTGGAAGCGCGCCGGGCTCATAACCCGGAGGTCGCACGATCGAAACGTGCAATTGCTACTCGCTTGTTTCTTTTTTTGGTATTTTTACCCCGTTTTATTCTGCTTTCATGTTCCTTTGTTCGTTTTGTTATCCTTTGTATTTCTTTTTCTTTTTGTTCCCCTTTATTACAAAGACACAATTGGGTAGAAAGAAAAGGAATGCAGCTTTTTACCAACTGCTTTGATCCTGTTCTGACTGTCCAGCAGACAATTCACACATCAAAATTCATTTACGTAGTATATCGCCAACATCTAGATTGCGAACAACGGATGTCTTTAGCCGCCCACTGGTTTTTTTTTTTTTTTTTTTTTTTTTTTTTTTTTTTTTTTCTCATCTTCTACTATCTTTAACATTATTGCATTGGCTTAAATATCTCTTCTCGTACTTCATATTACACCGCCTAGTTCTTATGGCCATCCAAATCTAACTCTAGACCGCCAACCTTGGAATACAAAAGCTTCGTCGCGATTGGCAGTTGGGGCGATTTCTTATGAATTGGGGTTTGCGGGCCAGCCACCCCCTGGTCAAACCTTGAATTTCCTCTCACCTTTTTGCAATTGATATGCTCTACATGCACAACGCAGTCAATTGGCACGGGCCAAAGCCGCAGGCCTTATTTATCTAGAAAAAAGAAGAATTAGGGGCTTCCATCCAGGGTAGGGACAAACCAACTGGCCGCTAAAAAGTTCGTTGTACAACCACTTACTACAGACAAGTGCGGTGACTGCATGTGCACAGTACCTCAGACCCCCCTGTCATCTACCTGTGTTTAAGTTTAGGCACGTAAATCTGGCCTTGTTCACCGTCCCACATAAAAGCACGTCGATTCGCCCCCCTTCGAAGCTTTGCGACATCCAAAACACACGACAATTGGGAACTTGGGCTTCATAAATGCAAGGGTAAGCGAGTCGAGCCTTGCAGTCATGAAGATCGAGTATCTGGTTGTCGGGGTTCTATCCCTGCTGACTCCGCTGGCAGCAGCATGGAGCAAAGAAGGTACGGAGCATATTAGCAGGAGATCCCGCGAACGCTGGCCTTTGCAGAACTGACGAATCGGCTTTGTCCAGATCGTGAAATCTTCCGCATCCGCGACGAGATCGCCGCGCACGAAACCGATCCCGCGGCCAACTTCTACGATGTCCTCGGCGTGACCAATTCTGCCTCGCTCGACGACATCAACAAGGCCTACCGCAAGAAGTCACGGCTGCTTCACCCCGACAAGGTCAAGCAGCAGCTCGTCGCCGAAAGGGCCAAGACAGACAAGAAGAAGGGTTCCTCCAAGAAGCCTTCGCAGTCAGAAGTCCGCAAGGCCGTCAAGGAGGCGTCGGAGCGCCAGGCACGTCTCTCGCTCATCGCCAACATCCTCCGTGGCCCTGCCCGCGATCGCTATGACCATTTCCTCGCCAATGGCTTCCCGCTGTGGAAGGGAACCGATTACTACTACAACCGATACAGGCCCGGGTTGGGAACGGTCTTGGTGGGCGTCTTCATGATGGGCGGAGGCGCCATCCACTACCTTGCGCTGTACATGAGCTGGAAGCGACAAAGGGAGTTTGTGGAACGCTACGTCACCTTTGCGCGAAACGCCGCCTGGGGCAACGATGCCGGACTTCCTGGAGTCGATGCTTTGCCTACGCCGCCTCCTGCCCCTGCCCCTGCTCCCGAAGAGGATGAAGCTGCTGCCCCGCCCCAGCCTAGGAACAGGCGCGAGAGACGCATGCAGGAGAAGGAGAACCGAAAGGATGATGGAAAGTCCTCGTCCAGGAAGGCTCGCAAGGCTGTGACCTCAAAGAGCTCGTCGCAAGGAGCATCTGCCTCGCCTACTCCTACTGGTGTTCGTAAGAGAGTCGTTGCTGAAAACGGAAAGATTCTCGTGGTTGATTCTCAGGGAGACGTCTTTCTGGAGGAGGAGGATGAGGAAGGCAATGTCAATGAGTATCTTTTGGACGTAAGTATTCAAAAATACCCCCTTAAATCAGAGACAGAGGAACCCAATTGCTAACGCACATATCCACATAGCCGAACGAGCTTCTTCAGCCTACGTTCAAGGACACCGCTGTGGTTCGTGTGCCTGTCTGGATCTTCCAGTCAACCGCTGGACGTTTCTTGTCTAAGGGCAGTGTGGACGCTGAGACTGACGAGACCGCCGAGGAGGACTCTGACGTTCCCCAGCACACGCCCCCAAGCTCGGAATCAGCTGGTGAGGACTTTGAGATTCTCAGCAAGAGTACGGATTCTCTGAGCAAGGTAAAGACCTCTGGCGCTCAACAAGGAGGAAAGCCCGTTAAACGCAAGACCAACAAGAAGAAATAAATGCGGAGGAAGAGAATTGCAGTGTTGGGCAATGGGTGTTGATAATGGAGTTTTGATGAATGTGAAAATGAGACGATGAGCATTTTGTATTCCTTACGCACTTATCACTCTGTCATGTGAGAAAGGGGCCGGTGGATATGACCTGGTACATGATTCCATGATTCTATGGACTAAATATTTAGGCGAGGACAGGGGAAAAAATAGAGTGAGAATTCAATGACTACGGTGTATTATCGGAACAAGATATGTCGGTTTATGTGAAAATTCGGACCCTTGTGCCATCTATTCAATCATCTTTTTCTTTCATTTCTTGGTCGAGAGATCAATCTATTACATCATCTCGCAAGGAAAACAAGTTCTGCATTACTTCCTCGGCCTTTGCGCGCACAGCGTTGTGGTACATGACGTTTGTCTCAAACGTCTTCACGTTCTTGACCAGTTTCGCCGTGTTCTTGGCAAACTCGTAGTCCACATACATGTCGGGGATGTAAGAGGCCGCATAGACGGGAACTTCATTCTCGCGCAGCTGCTGGATATCGTAGAGTGCCGGCCAGTCAGAGGCAGTGGCAAGTCGCTCAGCAGCAGCCTTCAAGGGAATGAGCTCCGGATAGGTGTCGAAATGGAAAGGGAAGATCATCTCTCCCGAGAAGAGGAGCGGCTGGCCGGGGGCAGTGGACGAGGTGGCGGAAGTGTTGTCTCTGCTGAGCCAGGAGAACTGCGGGAGAGATTGGCCAACGCGGTGGGCAGACCAGTTGGAAACGCTGCCGGGCCCATCGCAGTAGATGGCCTCGTGAAGGATGGCGTAGATGATGTTTGTGTCGAAAGCAGTAAAGGTCTCAAGGGGAGCGAGAGAAGCTCGCGTGAGGAAGCCAAACTGGTCAAGCGAGGCTTTGAGCTGGAGAAGAATGGTGTGGACCTGGTCGACGCCGCCGTGGCCGCCAAAGGCAATGCCAATGGTCAACAGACGGGGCACCGTCAAAAAGCCTCCTCCGGGCAAGGGGAGGCCCTGTTGGCCGCCCTCCTTCTCGATATGTGTGGCGATCTGGCGCAGGGTCTCTGCGTCATCCGGGAACTTTTGGTAGTAGGCGGCATTGCGCTCGATGGTTCTCTGGAAAGTTGCCTCATAGACCTGCTCGGCGGTTTTGCCAACGGGGGCAAGGCCGCCGGTCAGGAAGACCTCGCGCAGGCCTTCAGGGTGGAGAGACAGGTAGGAGATGGCGATGAAGCCACCGTATGACTGGCCAAAGATTGACCACTGGGCCTTGTGATCGGGCAAGCCATCGGTTAAGAGCTTTCGAACAGCTTCGCAGTCGCGGACGGTGTTGTCCTGACGCATGAGCTTCAGGTAGTTTGTCTGGACCTCGACAGCGTTGGGTCCATTTCCTCCAGGCAGCCGGGCAAGCATCGCGGTAGAAACAGGAGTGCTCAAACCGACACCTCGATGATCCAGAAACAGCACCTGGTAGCCTCGAGACAGTGCGGTGCGCGTCAGGGGGTGATCTTGAGGCTCCCGGTTACCAAAGCCTGGGCCGCCCTCGAGATAGACGATCCAGGGCTTGGGAGAGGGAAGCTCGTCGGGAGGAAAGATGGGGACCTCATGCTTGGTTGCGCTGCGGCCGAAGAGGGTGATTGATCCGGCAGATGGGTTGGCATAGTCTAGAGGAACCTGGAAGAAGTGCTCGGTGACGAGAAGCTGGCCAGGGACGATGTGGCTTTTGCTGCGAAGCAGCTTGGCCGCGGGGATGGCGAATCGCTGCAGCATGGTGGCGATGTTGACTTTGAGTTGAGAACAGTGAAGATGAAACTAGGCAACTTTGTGAGCTTGAGCAGATCGAGGGCACAGCTGAGTGCGAGGGGCTTTGGAAGCCATCAACCTCACCCCGCCAAAGCAATGTCCGATGATGTGCATGTACTGACCTACCTTATGTACGACCTCTAGTAGTATAATATGTCTCTGCTTCCCTCACTGCAAGACTATTATGGCTCGTTCTTCCACCCTACTGCGGAATTTTAAGGATAAGATCCGTTTGTATGTATTGACGGACTCTTATCTCCATTCGATGACCGTTGAGATTACGAGGGGGTGGAGAAATTGGGTGTAAGCTGCCGTGTTATGTCATTGGTAGACGGCATGTGGCCACTTTGGGCCGTTGTACCGACACAAACCATCAGCCCGAAAAGCTGGCAGTGAATCCGCTACTATTGATGCATTCTTATCTGTGGATAGGTATGCCGCATGTGTTTGTTACTGCGACTACAGTCTGGCTCATAAAGAACTTTATCGCAGTGAATCATTGTTCCTCTAGCTGTGATTGCTATGCGCGTGGTGCATATTCTGTGGTTGACAACTCGCTGTGCAATGATGTCATGGCCAAGATGATACTATCCCATGAAGATTCTTGTTCAAATTATATCTCGGATGTGTAGCAATAATTACGAAGCTGGTGGTGATCCGGTTTCTTCTTGAAGAAGCCCGCTTACCTACAAAGTAGGCTCAAATATGAACACACTTGGTATCTAGTTCTACAGGCAATGTCCTGTCTTCAAATATCAACCTGAGATGATGAAGTCGAGCTATGATGATATGATGTGTTTGCAGATCGCCCTATCTTGCCAGTCTCCTTCCTTCTCCATCCCATTCCCAACAACAGCCCAAGTGACCTCGTGGACTGTCTAGGTAGCTCCCGTCGAAAGGCAGTGCCTTCGCTCTACCTTCCGAACATAGTCTTCCGCCTCCTGAGGATTCAGTCCAAACGCAAGCTGTGCCATCTCATGTACCAGATCTTCATCAGCTGCAGGCAGACGACCGATGTTCATAAAGCAGGCATATATCCTCGAAGCCGGGCTGTCGACGGTAGTGGTGAACGACCCTCCTAGCTGCCGGCCTTTCCCTTCAAGTTCGCGCTCCGCATCCCGGAACTTTTGGACATAGATTTTTTTGCGCAGCATCCTGGCGGCACACGTTACTGTACGCTATGTGATTCGGATCACGCAGAATTTCCTCAGTCGGGCTCAGTAGTGGGAAAGGCATGGGGTAATGGATGACCTGCCAGGGTGCTGTCTGAGCGAATTCCCAGTCGATGATGGCAACGAAGTCGAAGTGCTCGTCCACCAGGATATTCTGTGTACCAAGGTCCATGTGATTAAAGGGGAAGAATTCCTCAGTGGCGCTCCTCCCAAACAGATCGGTGGTCTCCACGATATCGAGAAAGACAAAGGCTCCTAGACGAGTGGCTGTATTATTTGTTGCGGCAACTCCAAGAGCGGTGAAATAGTCAGACGCCCTTGAGAACGGCCCCAACTTCATAAGTTCTCCGGCAGCCAGCTTCCCGATAATAGGGTCTCCAGTTTCGGAAACAGAGCAGATGGTGCCAATCTGGGGATAGGCCACAGTCGCCAGCTCCGCTTGCACAGTTGTCCACTGGGCAATGATGTGTTCTTGTGTCAAGATCTAGGACCATTTAGAAGCCCAATCTACCCATTGAGTCATCGGAACAGTTTCTCACCGGCAAATCACAAATATCGAATTCGACGTCTTGCAGAGTGTTTCCATAGAATCCCTCTATCAGCATGTACGGAGCTCCAACAATAGCAGCCTGTCGCGATCCCATGCCTTCGCAGGCGTATACACGCGGAAGAGAAACAGCGTTGAGTCTCAGCCGGATAAACTCCATGGCCGCGACCGCACAGCCAATCGAGTATGCCACATCTTCCTCACTAACCGTCACTGGGATGTCAGGGTGACGGGGCAGGCGAACTCTGGCAATGACGATGCTCTTGTCTTCCGCAACCATTTCGAAGCAGATCCAATACTGGCCAGCAGAAAATGGTTCGCTCATAGTGAGCTCCTGGCCCTTGATGCGTTGGGCATGGTGTATGAGCGCACTCTTGTCAATTTTGATCAATGCCGTCTGCAGTCGCTCTTTCATGCCATTGTAATTCCAGACATCAAAAGAAGTCCATCGTTTGCTCGGTAGCTCTCCCGGAGACTTGCTTGCTGCCATAACACAAATCTTATGAGCTCGGGACTTTTATGGGGGGCGGTTGAACATGTGGGATTCAATCTCGAGGCGCTGAAATCAGATTCTGAGGCCCCTACTGGTGGAGGAGGATCATGACCAACAGCCTGAGGCACGTTGGCTGTGATGTATGGAATGACGAGACATTGGATCCAGTGTCTCGGGTTGTTCACTTCCCAAACGATTCATCCTCGCATCGGCGGTGATGTGTTAAAAAACCCATCATGTCTGGGGTGAGGCTGTTCATTTCTTTTCACGTCTGTGACTACCACCGGTTGTGACATCTGATGTCAAGAAGCTGGGCTCAAATCCAGCCCCGCTATATCGTATCGTACGTTGATGTTTGTTACCGGCGAACCGAAGCTCCCGACCTTTGCCTAGCCTTGCCAAAATCATAGTGCTTCCCGGGTTGGATCTTTGATAAAATTGGCTCTAAATAGCAATGTGGTGAGTCCATCTATCATAATTGAGTCGTATTGTCCAGAAAACAGGTATGAGTACTCCGTACATGTACATACATCATCGACAGGTATAATCCTTGCTGACGAATCATTCCCACGAGTTCGTCACGCGCTTTTGCGGCACCGCAACCCGCAATCGGCCAAAGCGCGCCCCGCTTCAGCCAGTTAAAACTCCGGCCTTGCCTCTGAGCCTCTTTTTCTTCTCCCTGTTTTTTCTCTTCCATTTCTGTTTTCTTTCTTCTTCTCGTGGCCAAGTCTCCAAAAAACCTGAGCCATCCGGAATGGCAGATTTTCATCTTACTCAGACCGTAGCGGACGCTTTCAACGCGCTTGCGGATGAGGTTCAGGTTTTGACAGACCGAAAGACAATACTCGAGCATAAGCTGCGTTTTGCGCACGAGCAGGTAAGCCTCAAAAAAGAGCTCTCTTTTTTCTTTTTCTTTTTTCTTCAACATCACTATATGTGCCCCTTGCATACACACAGCCTTTTGGGGACTGCCAACATGATGAGATATCATTAGCTCTAGATCAATAGCAGCCAATGCTGCCGGGATTGACAACCTTTTTATCACTGATCCGCATTGTCCCCCTTTCATTTTTCATTCTAGCCTAGCTAGAGATTCCTCGAGCTCATCTTGCATCTTGATACATTGTCCGTGACTAACACGTCGCCTGCTCTTATAGTTCCAGTATTTGGCCGATAAATATGCGCCCGCTACACCAGAGATAGCAGAGACTTTGGCAAAGCTCCAGCTCCCAGCGCACACCTCTGTCGATGATACTTTGCCCGTGCCCCTTCCTAAGCAAAGCTCTCTGCAGTCCCAGCACCAGATTGCTCTCATCATTCGTGACGGACGCCGCGCTGCAAACAAACTGGTCGCCTCATTGGGTGAAGCCAGTAAAACCACAGCATCATCCAGAGACACGCTATCTCAAACCTCCCACGTAGAAACCTCCATGTCGACTGCTCTGGAACAAGATTTCACCGTTGAGGGGAAGAAAGGCAACCTGCAGTGTCCCTTTGCTAAGGATGCCGCTGCTGGTGCCGACCAAGACCGGGAGCCTGAAACCGGCCCGGACTTGGCCCCAGACCACACTGAAGACCCTATTTGTGTTGCCATGTACGAAGAAGAGACGTCTCAGCAAGGCGCCGTAAACGGAACTCAGGCGAGCAAATGCCCTATCCGATTCTTAGACAAACACTCCCCAGAGGAGATTGCTCATTATGTTGAAACGCACAAGCACGAGCTGCCTCGCAGCCACGAGGTCTGCGTGCGGAGATATCAGCGCAACGAGGATCAGATTAGGAAATTGGATGCAAAGTATGGAAACATTGTGAGCATGATTGAAGACCTGAGCCATCTCCACAAGCCGATGCTACCTGACGAGGAGCACGCACGCCGCCCAAGCGATGCCACGAGAACTTCAGCAGACCGAGTAGAGAGCTGGGCGCACGCCGTCAGCTCAAGCACGGACCCAGAAGCCCCTGCTGAGCCGCCAGCCGACATAGATGAAGACCGACAAAGTCATTTCGATCGGCCGCTGAAGGAGGTTCGAGTAGGAGAATCACCAAGCCGCCCCTGGGGCATTTCCGTGCCCGTCTATCAACAATCTGGCAATGGAGGAGGCCATCCCATGTCGCCGCCCCCCGCGCCCGTGCGAATGCCGAGTCCTGTACAGAGCACCCAAACTCCTGCGAAGCCAGCTGGGAAATGCCCTTTCGGCCATGGAGCTAAGCCACCTGCTTTTACCGGTCTGAACATATCAACTTCACCCAATCCCCAGACTCAGAATGCTCCAGCCCCGAACACCGCCCAGGACCCGGCACCTTACACCCCAACAAAGGCGCCTCATGAGCATAATCCTGTTCAAGAGTACCGTACTTCTATTCCGCAGCCTACCTTTATCAATCCTGATATATCGAAGGCGCCAAACGCTCCTCAAATGGTTTTCACCGGTCCTGTCTTTATTGGGTATCCAATGGAACAAGCCATTCAGTTTATGAATCAGTATCAACAACGTTGATAATTGACTTTCATATTGTTCTCATTTTCGACATTATACTCTGTTACACTTTTTATTCAGCAGCCTTATTCGCAGAGGACCAACCTCAGCATTGCTTGTTTACGATTTTAGTCTATTCGGTCGGTTCTCTATAGCGGCGGCGTTTTGGTTTTTATTCTTCTTGTTCTTTTCTTACTGGGGCAAAGATGGTATTGCCCAGGGGCTTTTCAGGGATTTTGTCTAAATGCTGGGTGAATATTGAGCTTGGGTCTCTTTGATAACATGATTGTGAGCAAGCGACTATTTGATGATTTTACGACACATGGGGTTTGGGTTCGAGCAAGTTATAGTATAACATAGAATGGAACAAGAGCTATCGTATGCTCCGATTTGAATATTGATATTGATTCTTTTATTGATCATCCGATAACCTGCACGCCTTGTGAAACACATCAACGCCAGTGCTCTTATTCTATCACGTAAAAATTCGTTATAAACAAAATCATGACATCTTTTTTTTCATAACCCCTTGTCCGTGTGTAGTCTAGTCTTTATTAAGCTTTGTCAATTTCGTGGTAACGTCTTCTTCATCATCATCATAGGCATCGCCCCAACCATCATCCCCCTGGTTGTCCCACAGCGAAACGTCATCATCACCCATGACATCAGCCGCGTCCTCGGGATCCATGAGGGTATCGTCCGTGTCCTCATAGCCACCGATGCCCTCCTCCGCGGCATTGATGGTGGCCTCCTCGCGGGCGAGCTCCTCGGCACGGGCCATGGTGCGGCGGTAGATGATGAAGCCGGCGGCAGCACCGATTGCGCCGCCGATGATCATGCCGGTGTAGTTGACGATCTTGTCGCGGAGGGGCATAGCGTCGCCCTGTTCAGCGATGATGGCGAGACGGCTGCCAATGAAGATGTGAATGAGGAGTTTCGGCCTAGAAAGACAATGTCAGTTAACTGGTGTTGTGACAAAGATATGAAAAGATTTGAGTCTTACGTTGACAATGCTGTTGAGATGACAAATGATAGAGGTGATATGCTCGGGATCGTTGCAAGGAAGCCGTTGCTCAAGCTAAAAGGCAGCGGGCAGAAACGAATGCCCGTCAAGTAGAGGATCCCGTCCCTACGCAGAACCTGGCCGAGCGCAACAAAGCGGTGGTCGTTTCCAATCAGCTTGTTGACATGGCCGCTCAACACGGTTCGGCAGGCCATAAAGGCAGCCAGACTGCCGATAATGCATGCCGACGCAGCAATGGGCCAGCCGTTGGGGAATCCGTAAACGAAGCCGGCGATGGTATTGGCGGTCGAGTATCCTATAATGGGCGGAACCGAGGTGACGAAGATGAGCATAAAGGCAATCAGCCAGCCACCGGGAATCTCGCGCCACGACTTTGACACCGTCGCCAGCCAAGCAAAGAAGGCCTCCGAGTACAAGATGGACAAGATGATAAACGTCCACCCCAGCAAAATGACGAAAATAACGAGCGACCGCTGCAGCAACGACATCTTCCAGAACGCCGCGTACATCTTCTCGCTCCATCTGAGATACGTCGTCCATTGGTCGCGCACCCAGCCCTGCGCCCCGGACGATATCCGCTGCGACCGCGAAATGCTTCCCGAGAGGCGATGGCTCGCATCCCTGCGAGACCAGCGCTGCGGGTGCGGGAATCGGGTTTCCGACGAGGACAATGGAGGAGTCTCCGACGAGGGAGAGGAGGGTGTTGGAGAGACGCTTTCGGCCCTCGGGGGCTGATATTGATCCGCCATTCTTGTGCTTATAGCTTGGGGTTCTGCCTATTCGGCCTTGTTGTTTCGTGGTCGTCTGAGGGGTAAAGCAGCTCGGTGCAAGGATAGGATCTGTATATCCACGACGTCTTCGTACAACCGAATCGAATAAAGCAGATATCGTCAAAAAGATGCAAAAGAAAGGATGAAGTCGAATATGCGAATATCGAAGGCCCCCAAAATATTATCCTCTATCCACCTAGCTCTCCATTCCGGATCCAACAGAAAGACAAAAATATCGTGTAAAAAAAGTCAATGTTGGTTTTGAGTTGGCTGGCGGATCGCTCGGTCGATATTATCGAGATCGGAAGTGCTCCGACTCGTATTTCTCCCTGTGGCGAGCCAAGTCCGTCGGCGCACAACCAAAGCTTAAGAAGAAGCGAAACAGAAAAGAAAAAAAAAAGGCGATTGATATAATTGCGATGGACCTTTTGCGAGGAAAGAGAACGATGAATCAAAGAGGATCAAAGGGTTTGGCATAAGCTTTGAATTCCTCGTCATCTATCGGTGGCGGTGTCGGTCGATAACAAGGTACCTCGCATGTACTTCTGCGGCCCATCTTTCAAGACCCTGAGTGCTGGTACCTGTGCGTGCACCCGTATCCTGTACCTGAGGCGCTGTATTCCCCCCAATTGGATGTCGATGGGGCGTAGCTCAAGGAACTGTACTTACGTCAGCCCCACTGTCACCTTAAAGGCTTTAAAGGAACGGCCCTTGTTGTATAGTCCACCAATGGGAGCTGCTTCTGTAGAAACGTTGCGATCCGTGAGACTACCTAGTAGGAATTGCTTGATACATTGGCTGTGTCAGCCAAAATCATGCAACCGCCAGTAAGTATGTAGACAGTCAATATGTATGTGATGATGCTGTTAAGCGTGTATCATCACGCTCAGTATTGGCTGGGGAACAATGACCGCTAGCAGTGAATAAATAACACATCATTCACAAAAATCAACGTGCCGGGACAAGAGTATATAGTTCAGTTCTTCATGAGATACGCTCTACCTAACTCTCTTCCTCCAACTAGGTAGTCCTTCACACTGCCTCCTCCTTTTTTTGCATCGGTTTTTAAGTCTTTTACTTCTTTAGTTCTCGCGTTGTCATCGGCGGCTGCTTGGACCCTTGGGAGGGTCCCTGACAAGCAGTCTGACTTTGCCATCGCCAATCTCGACCCCTTGACTGAGAATGTCGACTGCGGCTTTGTCTTCGTCGGCCCCATCTCTCGCTAGTGACTTGTCCCAACTGCTGGCATCCACTCCCAAGATGCCGCCCATGCTGTTGCGATCTCCCGGCACAGAGAACTCGCGGTACGCATATCGCCACTCATTCAAGAATGCGCGGATTGCTTTTCCCACCTTATCCTTGCCGTTCTTGCTGTGGTGGCCAGTTCCGGTGATGGCGTAGACAGGCCTACCTCCCTTTTCGTTCTCTAGGAGGACCTTTTCCAAGTATTCAACGGCTTCCTCTGGATGAAGGCCGTGGAGGTCGACATATACCTCTGACATGCCGTCCAAATTCTTGTTTCGCTCCTCGTAGAGTTCGCGGGCTGCCTCCCTATGGGCCTTTCTCATCAAGTCATTCTCGCTCTGGCCACGGAGACTAAGAGCCTTGGCGGCTCGGGCATCGTTGCGGTTCCATGCTTGAGCAGCGCTGGGATTGTTGTTGTTAGAGCTTCAATCCGGTTTGTTTTCAGAGCTATATAGACATACCTTTGCAAAAACTTATTCCTGAGGCCGCCATGCTTTATAGCATCCTGGCGGGCCTTGAGATATGCTTTGTTGGCGTGCTCTCCGGTTTCCAGCCAAGGAATGTGCTTGGGGCTAGGAATTGCGAGCGCTGCAGCGCTGTTTTCGCCATCTCTGCCGACAGTGCCGTTGCCGTTGCTAACGGGCTTGCGCACCTCCAGCCTTGGGGATGCGGGTGGGTTCATCTTGACAATATCCGCCAAAGAGCTGGGGGTGCCGTTCTCCTTGTGGCCGTGCCCTCCTCGCTTACCGTGATGCTTCTTCCCTTGCTTTGCAATGGCCGATCCAAGAGACGGGAAGGCCTCGTTGTCGTCAAGGGCTGGGGCGACAGCATGGTTTTCTTTCACCTGATGTCGGCTTCCAGGCCTCGATCTAGGTCGCGGGCTCTCGGCTCGCAAGGATCGCAATCCTGGAGATGAGCCGATTCCAAAGGCAAAGTTGGGACTACCAACAAAAGCTCCATGCTGATCGGAGTCACCAGACTGCAGGGAGGGAAACGAGTTCATATCCTGAAGCATCAAGCTGCTATGGCTCCTAGTAGGAGTATTCGTGCCGCTCTCCAGCGACATCTTGCTCACAAGCTTGGTTGGGTCGTGCGAGAAGATGCACGTTTCGCCGGCCAGGCAATTGCCCATGACCCAGTACCTAGGTTGATAAAGTTAGCAGGTTTGGACTTGGAAGTACCCTGTATGATTTTGTGCGCTTTCTGCACTTACTTGCACAAGTGGTTGCTGAGATCATGACTGAACCGGCAATCTGCGCGCAGACACTGGCCAGTCGACATGTAAAATTTGCAAATGACGCCAGCCTTTTGGTTCACCGGGGTGGACGGGCGACCCTCTGCAGATATTGACTTGCCAATGAGAACATTCTTGGGCTCATCAAGTCGTACGCCGCCGTCTTGCGGAACCTCCATCATGGACGTGATGGTTGCACTCAAATCGTAGTTGTGCGCCGCAAGGGCTGATTCGATTTCGTCATCAGTTCTCGTATGCCCCAGGATCGACCTGAGCATATCGTAAGGCGACATGTCAATTTGCTGCGAGGACATGGACGAAAACTCAGGGGCGGCGGCATTGAGGCTCCTGGTAGTGCCCACAGACGAGGAGAGACTGATGGTGTCATCGTTGACCAGCCAGTCGACATTCTCGATCTGATATTCTCCGAGAATCTCGGTAGCGGGGGTGGGGTCACTGGCAAACTCATATGCATTGAGATTTGGGCTATGGGGGATCACGGGGGTCGCAAGGGCCAGGCGAGGAGAGGCCCGTGGCGATCCAAAAGGAGAAGCTGTGACTGATTTGGTCCTGCCAAAAGTAGCGGGGATGTATCCAGGCGGCGCAAGAGGACTAACGGCCAGCCGTGGCGAGCCTGACAACGGAGTGCCACCCCTCCACGAAGCTGGAGATGGTCGTCGCAAGATGGTCTGACGGATGGGAGGCGGTGACGTTGAGGTCCCTCCGCATTCACGCCATCGCCACATGACATCGAGGATGGCGTTATCCAGAGACATGCCAATCAGGTTGGTTTCTTTTTTGAACAGCTCCTCTATTCTATCCGTCTTATCTTCATCTTCGAGCCTTGGGTCCTGCAGGATGGGCAGGCACATCTCGTAGTGCTCGTCTAATACCATGGTTGCGGTTGGTTGGACCTGGCGAGACAGACCAGCTCGAATACTAGAGTATGTATATATATATGTTGCAGGTCGGCGAGGTGTTCTACTCGGTAGAGGATCGTTGTCAAGGCAAGGCTAAAAGATCAACGCTTGCGATCGAAGTGGTCGTAATATATATGGCCGAATGGTGGGGACCAGTGCCGAAGAGTAGAGAGGGAAGCAGGAGCTTCGGAAGTGGTTATAAATAGAAGAAGACAATGAAGCTGAGAATCAAAGCGCGGACCGATTGTAAAGAAAGAACAAAGCACAAGCTCCTAAGAAGAGGTGTTGTCAGTGTTTGCTGAGCAATAGGCAAAGTATGCTTTCATAAAGGTCCGATTATCAAAGCTACCTAGGGGTAGGTAGCCATGTATCAGAGTCACAAGCACTCACAGCTGCGAAACTATTACGAGACAAGGATGACGATGAACAGTGAATCAGAACTGGATTTATTATAGACGGGAGAAGCCGAGAATCGAAGAAAGAATCGAAGAAACAGAGAGGCCAACAAGCGGACACAAAGGCGCGTGGACGGTGAAGAAAGGGCGGAGAAGGGCAGCAACGAAGCTTACATTGCGTCGCAAACTCCGGCCCAGCAAAGACACTTTCGTAGAGAAATCGTGCGCCGCACGAGCTGTGCCGATGGCGAGCTGCTATATCGTCGCTCCCTCCAAAAGGCCCTGCTCCGGTCAAGGCAGAGGATGGCAGAGGATGGACAGACGGCGAGAGAGATGAAGGAAGGGTTGACGCTGACCAGATGGACGAGACTCGCGACAGGTCTATGGTGGAGGCGAAGTTGGTGGCCCGCCCCTTGTAAGGTGGCCCAGTAATAAAGCCACTAGCTGCCCGGGCGGTCCTTCGGGGGGTTTTTGGGTACCTAAAGGCTAAAGCTGGACAAGGTACAGGTGCTTTGGAGGGGGACTGCCGGACACTTCTGGGGTATTTCTTTGTGCTTCTGCCACTTGTTCTTGCGGCCGGGAACTTGTTGGGACAAATCAAGTTGGAGCAACATATCAAGATCGATTGAAACAAAGCTGTGAAGAGCCGCAATGGCGTGCTTATGGCTACCTTGTTGCTGTTGCTACTGCTGCGGTCAACGGATGGTACCTTGAGCGCTAACTTCCTTCACGTACTACACATTCACTGTCTTATTAGCTCCAATGTGCAGTTGGATGGAGGCGTCTCTGGTCTGTTCTCCATGCTCTGTTCTGTGCTATGTTGGCCTTCTCTCCTCTAACTAGGTACTATAAGCCAGCTCCTCCCCCCTTTCTACCAGCAGCGTACTGTAGTCTAGGTAGGTCAAAAATCCATTCAGCAGCACAAAGCACAGGTCCAACAGCTACATCCATGGCCGCGGACGCTAGAGGCTCTTTCGCGGGTGCTCTAGCATGAACAGTCACAGCTAACTTGCGGTGCTAACAACAGTAGTGCCGAGTCAGTGAGGTGCCAGTCCTGGGTTCCGCCAGCGGTGATTGGAGGGAGGCAGATTACATGGATGGACTTGAACGTTGCTTCTGCGGGTGGCTTCTCTTGCTGCAACTCACTCGGAAGCTGTGCTGTGTGGTGACGTGGTCGGCTGTTGCTTTGATGTGGGCATTTCGACGATTTGATTTGCAACCAGACGTGATCCCCCTTAATCCCACCCGCTACTACCACTTGTGCTGCAGGTGGTGCAACTGTTTGATACCCTCTAAAGGTCATCCCCTGGACCCTCTGCCTGAAACTCTCCATCCCATCGAATCTTACGCCTTGACATCTGGGTAAATCGGGTGATTAGCGTCTGCTTCCTTGGAGCCCAAGCGCCAGTTGATTCACCCCAGTCCAGCCAGCACCGGTCCAGCTAATATCAACCCCAACTCGGATATCTAGCCCAGCACCCTCATTCGCATCTCCGTAGTGCTGCCACTTCTAAATCCGCCCGCATGGCAAACGGTCATTCCGAATCTTATCCCCAATTGTGCCTCGCATCAGCTGTCAAGAATCGGGGCAAGGATGCCAGCATTGATTCCATCTTTAGCTCGTGTTCACTATCACCCAATTGGCAATTGCCCGCAATGGCTTGGGCAATTAGTATTCACTGCCAGCGCCACAGGTCTCATGGAAATTAACCTAGGTATATCCCTATTCCGCGGTCAATACTCTGTAGTCAACATGTGTCAGGGATGCCTCGTTGCTTACAAAATAATCACATCACAAACAATAGAGGAGCCATGCAGAATCAACCCTGTAGAGCCCCGCAAAGTTCAAGTTGTCGTGCATACCTACATGCCCAGTGCGTTGTACTCCGTATACCCACACCCACAACGATTCCTCTATCTACATGCCGATACTTGCAATCTACAGATCGCATGTTATATGCGTATACTTGCATGCCAGCTCCCAAGATATTCATTAATCGTAGATATAGTGCCCATCTATACATAGACTGCCATTACGGGATCTCATCATCATCATCGCCTCCAAACCCAAAGCTAAATCCTTCTGCTTGCTCTTCATCTCGTCCCACTGCCGTATCCCACTTTCTCTTTTTGCCATTCTTCTTATCAGCCAGTTCTAGTGCCTTCTCCAGAACGTCTGGGTAGTCTTGCTTGAGTCTGGCTGTGAAAAGGCCAAAGGGATCTTCCACGTCTCGCGAGAAGCCAGAGACTTGTTCCGGCTTGTCCCTTAGGAACGACAAGACTTCGGAAACAAGGTTCAGGCTGGGAGACTGAGGAACAAAATTCTGAGTCAGGGCAATGCCCTTTTCAATGTTCACCACGAGATGCCACCATCCACTCGGAACATGAAGTATCTCTCCAGCATTACAGATGCCCTCAACACACTCAGGCATGTGTCTCGCCTCGTCGTGGAACGTGAGCAACCACTCAGCAATGCTTAGGGGGCTTGTTACTTCGCTGCTGTCTGAAGATACGTAAACTCCGGGTACCTGGGCCGTTGGCGGAAACATGATCCAGTATTTAGCCCCCTGAATCACGGCATTCCACGCACTCGTCCCGTTGGGGTCCTTGTGGAAAGTAGACCCGCTTCGTTCGGGCCCGATAATCAACCACCGGTGAGCCGGCCGCTCGTCTCCCAGAACCTCGAAGAGATCTGGTCCGAAGCAGTCGGGCCGCCAATACGAGGCACCCTCTGAGTGTCCGACCTTGAGCTCCATCTTCTCAGCGAATTTTCGATCGAACAAGTAGAGAGGGCTTTCGTCTCTGTTCCGATTCATATAATCACAATACTGTGAAAATGTCCAGTCCACCGCTTCGGCACGAAACTCAACGTCGGCGAACTTGTCGAGTAGGGAATCAATGGTCCACTGGGAGTAAACTGGCCATTCTTGTATGCATTTCGTCAAGACAAAAGGTTGCTCAGTCCATCTTTCAGCATACTCTTCATATGTGAGATTCTCAAACCGGCGAATCTGATTAGCTTTTGGTATCCCTGTGACATATTTTGCCAGCTCAATATTGCTGCAGGCAAAAGGTCGATGTAGTACATCGGAAAAGACGTTGCTGCAGTCAACTTTTGCTTGCCGATCACTGTCAAGGCCCAAGACGGTCGATCTCCATGATCCCCGCCAATTAATAGATGAGCTGCTCGTCGATTGAGATCTAGAATTTATTCCACGTTAGCTCATGTCATAAATGACCTAACCCTATGGACCACGGATCGCCATTGGAGTTATATGTGGACTGCTGAATATCAGGCACATATAAACAGAGTTACTACGTTGCCATAGAGATAGAGATGAGTTGCTTGGGACGACAGCACTTGTTTCACGAGCACACATATGGGGTAGGTTTATACAAGTAAATCATGGCTAAAACTTACCGAAGATAAAGGGCTTTCCATAGTTCTTCAGAATGGCAGAAGGCATATAAAAACTTGCATGTAGACCCAAGACTCAAAAGTGAACTTTTGTCAGATCCCTCGAGAACAAGGGCAAGGATCTCATCGGGTAGAACTGCCCATGTGCCAATACTTCTTCGGGCATTCGGCCCCGTGGCGAGATACTGGTTTCCCAGGGGTTTGACTCCGAGATGGTGAGTTGGAATTGAATCAGAATGGCTGTCGCCAATTGAGTCGCTGGCTTCGTGTGAAATTGCTGAAGGCATGATGCTATTCGCGACAAAAAAAAATTTGACCGATTTTTGGGCACTGAAAACCCTGTTGTCCAGAATTCGAGCTGAAGAAAGCCAAATAAAGTGTATATTTTAATTTGGTCAAGTAATAAGATGATATTTGCTATTTCCAGCAAAGGAGATCAAGATTTTTTGGCCTGCAAGTACAGCTGGTCGTGCGGTGTTGACAAAAGTTGTTAGTGGGCAGATTCTTTCTTCTCTGCCCAATGGCTGCTGTCGTGCCGAGTAAAATGGGGCCATCACAGCCAGAATACAGGCACAGATAGGAAAGAATCCCGTTTTGGTCACCTCAATTCTGCGATTTGTGATTTAAAAAGGATTTTATTAGAACTTAAGTGGTATATAATTTTACCAATGGTTTATCTAGGCCGCTGCTCAATGATTTAGAACATTTATCGGCATGAACACAGCTGACTTTGTACCCCGTCGTCTTATAAACTGCTTCGCGCGGCATCACGAGCATTGGTACGTACCGCCTAGCACCAGCGTTCAGCCCGTCTGCTTCCCATATCCTTACTAATCCCGATCCCACTACAAATACACAGTCTCTGATTGGTCCAGATAGCCGAGGACCGACACATGCTTTTCCGAAGTCTCCATCGACGAAAACGTGACATACGCTGCCAAACCTCCAAGCATTGCCGAGCTGTCTGTGTAAAGCCATTGCTGCTTCAAATTTTTGCGCGGACGCAACCTGGTGACCCCGGATTTCTTGCTTCGCTCACAATGGCATCTTCTATGGCTTTGAGGAAGTTGGCCTCTGGCTCTTCGGTACGTAACCAGAAAAAAACTTGCGAATCTGCTGCCCCTCCGTTGCTCTGCGCGCAAAACGGATCGCCGGGCGAGCATAGCTTGGAGGAACCAGGAGCTCGATTGGCCTCTTTTCTTTCTTGCAGCTAGTTGATACTGACATTGACTATAGTTTTCGCGATTTGCCAGGAGCCAGCTTAGGAACTTCTCATCTACCCGACCGGCAGGTAGGTCCATTCCGTTCCGAGAGCTACAATTTGCGATTTGGCGACTTCCGATCGAATATCACGAGAAGAAAAGACAGGCATGCGATCAGGTGCTGATATATGTTCTTAAAAATAGCCCGCATTATCACAAATGGACCTTTGAGAGCAAAGGAAGCTTCCCCCTTTGTTAGCACCAAATACCCCGTCATTGTACGTCGGCCCCCTCCCCCACCCCCGGATTGACATCTCCCTGGGTCAGCGAGACAAGATGCAAGAGGACGTTTTCAATTGACCATGTGTCGCGACTATTAGGATCATGAATACGACGCACTTGTTGTCGGTGCCGGCGGTGCAGGTTTGAGAGCAACAATGGGTCTTGCCGAAGCTGGCT
This sequence comes from Trichoderma harzianum CBS 226.95, assembly GCF_003025095.1. NCBI lineage: Eukaryota > Fungi > Ascomycota > Sordariomycetes > Hypocreales > Hypocreaceae > Trichoderma > Trichoderma harzianum. The sequence goes on along the minus strand of NW_020209250.1, from coordinate 1,729,026 downwards.
TCAAGACCGCCTGTATTTCTAAGCTCTTCCCCACACGAAGTCACACGGTAGCTGCTCAGGGCGGTATCAACGCTGCCCTGGGAAACATGCACGAAGATGACTGGAGATGGCACATGTACGACACCGTCAAGGGCTCCGACTGGCTGGGTGACCAGGATGCCATCCACTACATGACCCGTGAGGCCCCTGCTTCCATTATCGAGCTAGAGCACTACGGCTGCCCTTTCTCCCGAACTGAGGATGGCAAGATGTGAGTTTCTTCAATCATGCCATGATACGAAACACCTTCTTCGGTGCCCCTCCCCCGCATAGTACTAATCCGGATGTTTTTCAATTTAGCTACCAGCGAGCTTTTGGCGGTCAATCCCAGAAGTTTGGCAAGGGTGGTCAGGCCTACCGATGCTGTGCCGCCGCTGACCGAACTGGTCACGCTCTTCTGCACACTCTCTACGGCCAGTCTCTCCGATACAACGCCAACTACTTCATCGAGTACTTCGCCATCGACCTGATTATGCAAGATGGTGAATGCCGTGGTGTCCTCGCCTACAACCAGGAAGACGGCACTCTGCACCGATTCCTAGCCAACAACACCGTCTTGGCAACCGGTGGTTACGGACGTGCTTACTTTAGCTGCACATCTGCCCACACCTGTACCGGTGACGGTATGGCCATGGTGGCCCGAGCTGGTCTGCCCAACCAGGATCTTGAGTTCGTTCAGTTCCACCCCACTGGCATCTATGGCGCTGGCTGCCTGATCACTGAGGGTGCTCGTGGTGAGGGCGGTTATCTCTTGAACAGCGAGGGTGAGCGCTTCATGGAGCGATATGCCCCCACCGCCAAGGATCTCGCCTCTCGAGACGTTGTCTCTCGATCAATGACCATGGAGATCCGCGAGGGTCGTGGTGTTGGTGCTGAGAAGGATCACATCTTCCTGCAGCTCAGCCACCTGCCTGCGGAAATTCTCGCTGAGCGACTTCCTGGTATTTCGGAGACTGCCGGCATCTTCGCTGGTGTCGATGTCACCAAGCAGCCCATTCCCGTCCTGCCTACTGTCCACTACAACATGGGTGGTATCCCTACCCGATACACTGGTGAGGTTCTCACTATTGATGAGAACGGCCAGGACAAGATCGTCCCTGGCCTGTTCGCTTGCGGTGAGGCTGCTTCAGTGTCTGTCCACGGTGCTAACCGACTGGGCGCCAACTCTCTTTTGGATCTGGTCGTCTTTGGTCGTGCCGTTGCCCACACCATCCGTGACAACTTCACCCCTGGCGACAAGCTGAAGCCTCTCGCTGCCGATGCTGGTTCTGACCACATTGAGGTCCTTGACAAGATCCGAACATCTGACGGCCCCAAGAGCACTGCTGAGATCCGTCTGGCCATGCAGAAGACCATGCAGACCGAGGTCAGCGTTTTCCGAACTCAGGAGAGCTTGGACGAGGGTGTCCGCAGGATGAACGAGGTTGATTCAACCTTTGCGGATGTTGGCATCAAGGACCGCAGCATGATCTGGAACTCAGATCTCGTCGAGACCCTTGAGCTGAGAAACTTGTTGACTTGCGCGTAAGTGTTATCTACGACATCCAAATCACATGTGACGAGAACTATGACTAACTTTTGCATGTCACAGTGTTCAAACCGCCACCGCCGCTGCTGCCCGAAAGGAGTCTCGTGGCGCTCACGCCCGTGAGGACTTCCCCGACCGTGACGACGAGAACTGGATGAAACACACTCTCAGCTTCCAGAAGCAGCCTCACGGCAAGGTGGACCTGACATACCGCAAGGTCATTTCCACCACTCTGGACGAGAACGAGTGCAAGCCTGTACCTCCCTTCAAGCGTGTCTATTAAGCAGCTAACTACCCAGCCGTTTTAATAATGGACGTACAACAAGTGTTTGAGTTTATGAGCAAGAAGTAAAAGGGTCATGTTGGCGAAAAAAAAGAGTTGTCTAATATAGTATCCTCCGCATACGCACGAAGTAAAGTTTCGTTCGTAAGGGTAAATGGAGGTCGAGTTAGTACGGATATTGATTGCCACCGAGGCTCAATATTTCGGTTAACACTAGCTATATTGTATTATATCAAAGTTTGAGATTTAGCAAACAGAAAAAAATTATTAACATTCCCCAATGAGTCACAAAACATGCCTTCTGTGAGATGAGCCAAATCCTATGTGACTCGATGCCAGCAACACCACATGTAATGCAAGGTATCATGTAGGCAGAACCCGCCACAGGGTGTACTCGTACTGCGCTAGGGACTAAGTCCCTCCCAGCCCGGCGACCTTACTGTATGCTAGTGCACTGTACTCCATATTGACAGAATGGAAAAAAAAATCTTGAATACTAACTTCGCCTGTACAGTGCTCTAGGTACCCTAACCGCTGCCCCACCAGGCCACCCCCGACCCCAAAGTGATTGGCCACAGCCATGGTGGGTAGGAAAAAAAAAACAAGCATCGCCCCTCAGTCGTCTTTTTTTTCTCTCTCCTCTCTCCCACCTTCACTGCATATATCATCACGACTTTTTTTTCCTAGGTTCCTTCTGCTCTCGTATATATCGAGAGTGTACGAATCTAGTCGACAACTTTTCAGTTTATCAAACGTTCCCAGCCTTCTCTCGAGAGAAGTCTGTTGTTTTCTTGTCGCTACCACCCCGCCTACTTTTTCTTCAACTATTCTAGGTCGAGCTGTGCTTGATCTAGATTTTTTTCTTCAACCGCAATCATGGCTGACAAAGGACTCGAGGATGTCCCCGAGGGTGAGTTGGACTGCAAAATCTCCATCATATAGCTGGCGGATTGTGATGTCGGAGTCTTCCGGAGGCCTTGCTTGTGCGCGCAAACGCTCGCAGACTCTTTTTGACTTACGACCCCACGATACCCAACCTTGCGATCCCCATGGCCGCCCCGCCCTACTTCTTGACAATTTTTGCTAACGACGGTTGCGTTACAGGACAGATCGAGTCTAACTACGACGAGACCGTCGACTCCTTTGATGACATGAACCTCAAGTCTGAGCTCCTCCGAGGTGGTGAGTGCTATCCCTCTTCCACTCCCGCACGAAGCGACTTTCCTACAAAAAGGGGCCAAAATCTAACAGGGGCCTAGTCTACGCCTACGGTTTCGAGCGTCCCTCTGCTATCCAGCAGCGTGCTATCATGCCTGTTATCAAGGGCCACGACGTCATTGCTCAGGCCCAGTCCGGTACTGGAAAGACTGCCACTTTCTCCATCTCCGTTCTCCAGAAGATCGACCCCGCCGTCAAGCAGTGCCAGGCTCTGATCCTTGCCCCCACTCGTGAGCTGGCCCAGCAGATCCAGAAGGTCGTTGTCGCTATTGGCGACTTCATGAACGTTGAGTGCCACGCCTGCATTGGTGGTACCAGCGTCCGTGAGGACATGAAGGCCCTCCAGGACGGCCCCCAGGTCGTCGTCGGTACCCCCGGCCGTGTCCACGACATGATCCAGCGTCGTTTCCTCAAGACCGACGCCATGAAGATGTTCGTCCTCGACGAGGCCGATGAGATGCTTTCTGTAAGAAATCTTGGAAATATACTTCTCGGCTAACGGATACGGCTTTGCTAACATTTACTGCCTCTTCCAGCGTGGTTTCACCGACCAAATCTACGACATCTTCCAGCTCCTTCCTCAGTCCACCCAGGTTGTCCTGCTCTCCGCTACCATGCCCCAGGACGTCCTTGAGGTCACCACCCGATTCATGCGTGACCCCGTCCGTATCCTCGTCAAGAAGGACGAGCTTACCCTGGAAGGTATCAAGCAGTTCTACATTGCTGTCGAGAAGGAGGAGTGGAAGCTCGACACCCTGTCCGATCTGTACGAGACCGTGACCATTACCCAGGCCGTCATCTTCTGCAACACCCGCAGAAAGGTCGACTGGCTGACTGACAAGCTGACTGCCCGTGACTTCACCGTCTCTGCCATGCACGGTGACATGGACCAGGCTCAGCGTGACCTGATTATGAAGGAGTTCCGATCCGGCTCCTCTCGTGTCCTGATCGCTACTGACCTGCTGGCCCGTGGTATCGATGTCCAGCAGGTTTCCCTGGTCATCAACTACGATCTCCCCGCCAACCGGGAGAACTACATCCACCGTATCGGTCGTGGTGGTCGTTTCGGCCGAAAGGGTGTTGCCATCAACTTTGTCACCGCCGACGATGTCCGCATGATGCGTGAGATTGAACAGTTCTACAGCACCCAGATTGAGGAAATGCCCATGAACGTTGCCGATCTCATCTAAAGAAAGATTGCCACCGCGTCTTATTTTTCACCCGCTCCGGGCTACCATCTTTTTTTGATATCGCGTAGCCCTGTTTATGATAGTTGGGGACCATTTGTGGGAAGAGGCATCGTTCCAGTATTTGACGGTAGCTGCTGATAGATTCAAACGTTTCTAGAGAGGGGGGCATCCGGGACCGCATTTTTGAAAAAGCCGGTCTCGAGGGGGCGACTTGCAAGGAAAAAGGGGGGCAGGATTGGCTGCGTGACGAAGGCTCAGGAAGTCCTTTGCACCTTAATGACATGAAGGTGTGGCGGGCAACCAAAAGTAATGCAATGATTCTCTTTTTTTTAGTACCCTGTTCCTGTCGCCTCTGAGTGTCTGTATCTAGGAGTCGCTATCATGATATGTGTCTTTGTTCAAAAAAGTTTAGTACTACTTCAATCTTGCCTGCTCTGTGTCAACGTGAAATCATGTCATAAACTGTAGTCTCTCTGCTCTTTCGTGTACTTTATATTGGCATTACTAAGTCACCAGCCCATTCCTCACGTTATAAATAGCTCATACATAATTTCCCAAGTATGAGAGCAAGAACACATTTGCAAACGAGCAAAACCTATATTTCACACAAAAACAAAAAGAGAAACGGTCATTACGTGATCAATGTACTGTCAATTAGAAAAGTTGTCACAGATATACAGGTACATAGTATATATATGTCCATAGAGTACTGTCGAATCCAGTTACGACATGAGATTTCCAATCATTTGCCTGCCCTCTCCAACAAAATAATAAACAAAATAGCAAAAAGTAAAAAACGCCCCAAGTGGTATATGTTGTATGGTAATTAACATCCTTGACCTCCCTTCTCTCACCCATAAAAATAACTCGAGGAAATAATCATCCTGTTCCCCAGGGGAGGTTTTTAATCTCGCATCATCAAAAAGTAGTAAACAAAAGAAAGTAAAGAAGAGTAAAAAATATCGTCATCACAATTTTGAAGAGTTTTTGTTTTTGTTATTTTCCTTTTTTCGTGTTGTTGGTCATATCTTACATTGCCTGGCCAAAGGTATTGGGAGGAGCACCGCTGTATGCGCCGGGGATGGGCACAGCGTCGTATGTTGGCTCATCTGCGGCTACAGGAGCGTGCTCGTGCAGAGTCTCAGACTGAGGCGGCTCCGGAGACAGAGGGCTCTGAGCCTTGGGCGTGGCAGAGGGAGCCTTTGTAGGAGGAGCCTGGAGCTTAAAGGGAAGCTGAGGCTTGGAGAATTGAGAAGGAGGCTCAGCAACGACCTGAACGCTTGGAGTGAAGGTGCTCTTCTCGTCGATGCCGCCGAGGCTGCCAAAGTTGGCCGGGGCGTGGCGAGGCGACAAGGCGTACTGGCTAAGGGCGGGCGACTTGGGCGGGAACATGCTGGGCGTCATGGGGACACCTCCCATACCAGGGGATCGTGGGAAACCAGGGGTGTTGGGAGCAGACTGCGAGCGAAGCTGTGCAAGGTAGAGATCTGAGCGGGCGCGGTCACGAACATCCATGGACTTGTGCAGGCGGCGCTTGGAGTAGTAGCGGTAGAAGATGACGCTGTAGAGAAGGATGCTGATGACCTCGAGCACGACTTCGATGATGATGCAGATGAGGGTCCAGTTCTGCAGGCGGCACACCAGGGCGTACTTGACCTTGTCGGAGAAGACCTCAGATCGGGTGTTTTGCACGCAGGACCATCCCCACATGTCTTTGTTGTTGCCGTTGCTTTTAGAGTTGGAGAAGACGGCGGCGGCGAGAACCCAGAGGATAAGACTGACGATGAACTAGACATGAGGTGTTAGTCTGGATACAAGCCCAAATATGGATATAAAACCCAGTATATACGTACCCAACCAATAGCGAAAATCGTATAATAAGTGCCAACCTTCTCAGCGCGACGATGTCCTCCGCGGCAGTATGCGACAAAGACCAGGACCGAGATAGCGAGAGACACGCAGGCCATGGCGAGGACGAGCTTCTGGGCCCAGGGGTTGGTTCCGTTAGCCCACGAGGGCATCTTGCTCTGCTGAGGGAGAGACTTTGTGGCGTTGAAGATGGCAAAGGACGACGAGAGCATGGCGAGGATGATAAGCGAGCAGCTGAAGTGGACACTTCGGAGGGCGAACTTGGCCATGCGTACGCGGACCTTGATTTTCTGGAGTGGGAGTCATGTTAGCCGTCATTCGTTTTTCTTGTTTAGATATTCAGATTGATCTCGGATAGACCTACCAGATCTCTGGCCTGCTCCTTTTCCGTCTGCTGCTCCCGCTTCTCCAGAATGTCCTCCTCGCGGAACGTGGGGCTCATGAGGTTGAGTGTCCTAGCAGGGGTTCCAGGCACCCTCATGGCGCTCTTTAGGGGTGACTTTGGCATGCGGATAGACTCGCGATCACTGCCCGAGTTGCTGATGTAGCCAAAGCCGACATCACCAGGCTGAGAGTCGGAGGCTTGAGCGTTGGGCGGGTCGGCAAAGGGTGAAGCGCCGTTCTCGACGGGCGAGTGGACAGACGTTGCCTCGGCGAAGCGAGGAGTCCGCGGTACCTTGAGCGAGCTTTCTGATGAAGAACTTGACGAGGTGCCGGTTCGGGCGTGTGTGAGGTTGAGAGCGGCGGGCCGCTTCTTCTCGCCAAAGTTGAAGCCTGTGGGCGTGGGCGTGTCAATGACAGCTGCGTCTTGCTGCGCTGAAGACGGCTTCGTCTCCTGCGTCAGTGATGACGAACCTTGGTTGTCCATTTTGGACTTTTAGATATTTTGTTTTTTCTTTTATTTGGGGAGGTTTGAGGGGAAATCAAATATGTTGCAGTGTGTGTTGATCGTGTAAGTCGAGACAGGACAGTACACTCGAGAACCCAAACTCTCTCGACCCAGTCGATGTGGTAGGCCTCGTAGCAGAAGAAAAAAAGAGAGTAAGGGAATACACCAAAAAAAAAAGCAACAGTACAGTAATCACGATTGAAGAAAGTGTGGCGAGTCCAGCTATCGAGGAGCAAGAAGGAGAAAAAGGGAGGACTCCAAAAGGCGTGGCGGGAGCGCAAGAGTTTTGAGGACAACGGCGACGACACAGATGCGACGAGCTCATTCGACAAGAAGGACGAGGCGCCGGCCAAAAAAAGAAACCCGGCGAGTATTAGATGGTCGATGCAAGCTCTCTTTTTCCTTCGCTTCTGCGGAGCCGAGACCGGTTACTACTCTTTTCTTACTCGCCTTTCTGGCTGGGTTGAGGGGCGTGTTCGATGGCAAGGGCCCCCAATACAGCTCATACGACGATATTGGATGGGATGGCGGGCGATCTGATAGGCGACTGGAGGGTGTGATGCGCCCAGAGGCGTGCGCGGCTAGCCGCCGAACTGGCCACGGCGAGATGCAGATTGGCTCTGGAGGGTCTGATTGTGCAGATTGGGCGCTTTGAGGGCGGGTCTGAATGCGTGTGCCTGTCCTGTCTGTCTATTGCTGGCAGCTGCGTATATTCACGAGTACGAGCAATTTGCGTGGTGAGATGGAGTGAGACGATACGGCAGGTATAGAACAGAAAAGAGGAGGAGAGACAAGTCGGTAAGGTAACAGACAATGGTAAAAGACAAGAATCACGCAAGGCTACGGCTGCACTATTATCTCACCCAGCTTTAAACTCCGGGGGCCAACGTCCATCAACTTTGACTCTGCCGTGTGTGCCATACGAGCACACGCACTTGACGAGTAATATTGAGCCCGGCACGTCTTTTTCCTTTCCTTCTTTTTTTCCCTTGCTGGCGGGCGCGGACCCGGAAGTGGCTGGCAAACCTCGTGGTTGGTCGTTCTGTCAAAAGAAACGAGTACGCAGCCATACTAACTCAACTTGTAAGCCGGCAACGCCTCCCCCCCTTGCTAGTTTTTTTTTCTCTCTCTCGCCTCGATTGTCTTTTGCCTCTCCTCTCTCTCTGGCTTCACTTCCAGCAAGCAATCAAAAAGCAGCGGCTGCTCTTTCTCCGCTCGACGCGCTGCAGCTGCCGCCGGGGTCCCGAATTTCCAGTGAGACGACGCCCCCAGCTCGGCATCCTGATTGGCCCAGCCCCAGAGGCACCCGCGGGCCCTTTTTAGGGCCTTTGCAGGGGCTCCAAGTGCTAATGTCTCTGTGCCCGCACGCTCTCGGGCCAATCAGGGAGCCAGACGCCTGTGATGGGCGCAAGCCACTGCAGTCTCTCGGCGGCAATCAGCGATATGGGATTTGCTGCTGCCAGGGCCCGTCTGTTCGCGCCCGGATTTTTTTCATCTCAAGACAACCCGTCCATGGTCGGAATTGAAATCCATGTGTCCATCAAGCTGGTGTTGCTATTTTAAACAACACCCACCGATGTGCTTCAGCAGCCGCCCACCAAAACTTGATTTTGATTTTGTCTCAATTCCATCTAATCAACTGATTCATTCATGCAGTCCATTCTCTCCTTCTTATTCTTCTTCGTTTTTCCATCGTTGGCACTAAGGCAGCCCGTGGCGTGAGAGCCCGACCAAGCCCGTCAGCAGACGCTGACCATCCCCCACAACAAAGTTCGTCTACGCCTTTTCCATACTACAGCTCCGGCTCTATCGCCATCCGGGGGTGGGCGGTCAACGGGTTTGCCCGTGGGCCGTGTTGCAGCTCTTCTCTTATGTCTGCTACGGAGCAGAGTTGTCGTCGACCCGGAGAGCCGCATGTGTTATTTGTAATACTGAGATATACCAAATGCACAGGCGGTGCTACAGAGTACGGCAGCAACAACACGGCCTGTTCATGTTGGTGATGGAGGCGCTTTCGTGCAGGGTGATTTCGCGTGTGGACCCTGCCTTGTACGACGAGCATCTCCATTGTCGGTTCATGGTATGGGTGCATGCATGTCATGAGCTACAAAGTGCCCGTGCTACCATTGCTTCCACCACTTGGCTATATACGAGTACTGTAGTAGGTGCACACACACAGTTTCAAAACACATCAGTGTGATAGTGGTAGTAGCATGAAGCTCGTCGAGATACCGTCCGTCTCCACACCAAGGGCCAAGCATCTGCACGGTTGCATCTCTCATCACCAACAGATACAAGTGCCCTCATCGTATGTGCGGATTTTTATCCATGGCCCCCATCAACCCCAAAGCAGAGCAACATTTCTTCAATTCTTCTGCTTTGCATCGCCCCCAACACTCGTTTCTTCCCCATACGGCCTGTCATCACTTTACTTGCATGACAACCCCATCTACCGGGAAATCACCAAAACGCCCAGGCACGTCATCGGGTCAGCATTTAGCACACTGCTAGAGGTGAAATCGAGTGGCGAGTAACTTGCCATTTGCCATGTGAAGTTTTGTAGAGCTCCCGGAAATAAATCGGCCGCCACAAGCATTTACCTGGAACTGCTAAACTACCTAGCAGGACTTTTATCTATGCGAGCTCGACCGTTGCTTGCGGGCACAGACCGGTTGATGTCGTTTATCGAATTATCCCGGCCAATGACCAGACGACCAGTCTCTGCTTTGGTGAACTACTGGTAATAATCTTCCGCCGGATAGACAGGACGTAAGAATTAAATGCCTTTTCAGCCAACTCATGCATCCTGATCGGCCCTTCGTCTCTTTCGAAGGACAGCGTCGTCATGCTAGTAGTTTCTCCCCTGGGTGGCGTGGAAGCTCTCTCTTCAGAGCTAGGTTAGCTGCTGGCTCTCACCAAAGCCACAAAGTAATTCCACGTTGAGCCTAGGAATAGCGCGGCTTCAGCTCTTGTATTCAAACGAGATTTTTTGAATACATATAAAATTTTCTAGATTGCTGTAAGTCATCTGCTCAGTACATGTACTTAGTAGAACAATGAAGCATCTCTATTTCCTGCTTTCAAGATAAAGAGAGAGTGCCCTCAGATACGAGAGCGCACAGCTTCTCCGCTTAGCATCCTGCTGCCACTTTGAGTCATCGTTTTACTTTTCGTCTAAAAAAACACATATATAGCTCTACCCATACATAAGGTATCAGGATTGTCGCTGCTTTTTGTACAAGTAACTCGGTGGGCCGTCTGCATACTAAGATTGCTACAACGAGATAGAAAAGAACACTTAGGTCCAATAGCTTTAATCTAGGTTAGTACTCTTTACCTACCTACGCAGCGTCATTGGTATGTGTGCCGCTTACGGTTTGGTGTTTGTTCGTGCGTACCGTACAATGCCTGTAACAAAAGACTCCAGCTCACTGTCTGGGTGGTCGGGAACATTGAGTATCTTCCTAGCTAGTGTTGGCGTGGTACGTAGTTCTTCACATATCGGCTACTATCGCTACCCTCTTTACTATCTGCTACTATTTCTATCTTCTCTACTATCAAATACTACGGTAAATAATCTCCTAGTATATTTTACTATTATCTAGTATGAGGTACATTAGTGTATAATTGCTCTTCTTGTGCCTGTCATTGTACTATGTGGCTAACTTGGAGCTGTGGCTATCAATTCTCAAGCTTTAGCGCTCAAACTTTTAGCCTTTGGCTGAGAATCTTCGTTAATTTTAACTTTTTTTTTTTTATTCCTGTAACATTACTTTTGCCGTTACCATGACTCGAATCTTTTGATATTTGGATTAAATGTCTACTGTTCTGCCTAATTCATTGCCATAATCAATTCCATGAAGCTCCATAGAGGGGCTTGCTGAATTCTGGCCGTGGAGGGGCAAGAATCCTTATCAGTTTATCGCGCCAAACCCGGTTTAGCGTAAGAGTCATCATGCTGCACACGATGAATTTTGACTCGACGGTGAAATGGCTGCTTGTGCAAACCTCCGCAATTTTATAGCAACCAAAACCTTGGAGGCGCCTGCATTTCCCTATTAAACTTGGTTGTTTTGCACGTGAGCTCCCTCGCTTCCCTCAAACTGTCGAAGCTCTCCAATTCTTAAAATCCTTCGCAGAATACCTTCTCTCGACCTCCCAAGCATCAACTGCCCCGCCCACGTCCACGTCCCGTCACAATGTCCGACGACCCCAAATACGACGATATCCAGTCCGACTCGGACTCTGGAGAGTCCATCGACGCCCAGGATAACGTCGAATCCCTCGAAGACAAGGCCCTCAAGCCGGCGCTGAAGAAGTCCAACCCCGTCATCCCCAACCAGGCGGCAGTAAAACCTCCGCTGCCCCCACAGACCGATCCTAAAGATCTCGATGTTTCCGTCTTGACGCCCCTCACCCCCGAGATTATTGCTCGCCAGGCGACCATCAACATCGGCACCATTGGCCACGTCGCTCACGGAAAGTCCACCGTCGTCAAGGCCATTTCTGGCGTTCAGACCGTTCGATTCAAGAACGAGCTGATCCGTAACATCACCATCAAGCTCGGATACGCCAACGCCAAGATCTACCAGTGTGACAACGCCGCCTGCCCTCGTCCAGGATGCTACCGAAGCTACGGTAGTGAGAAGGAGGTTGACCCTCCTTGCGAGAGAGATGGCTGTGGTGGTACATACCGACTACTAAGACACGTCTCGTACGTATTAACTTCTCCCCTCGACCCTACTTACCCAAAGGATGGTAATATAAGACTTGTATATCTCAATACCTAACCTCTTCCAGCTTTGTCGACTGCCCTGGTCACGATATTCTCATGAGCACCATGTTGTCAGGAGCCGCTGTCATGGACGCCGCCCTTCTTCTCATTGCAGGCAACGAATCCTGCCCTCAGCCCCAGACGTCAGAACATTTGGCCGCCATTGAGATTATGAAGTTGGAGAACATCATTATCCTTCAGAACAAGGTCGATCTGATGAGAGAGGAGGTTACCCAGCAGCACTATGAGTCAATCCTCAAGTTCATCCGTGGAACTGTTGCCGAAAAGTCCCCCGTCGTCCCTATCTCTGCCCAGCTCAAGGTCAACGTTGATGCTGTTCTCGACGCCATCGTCCACACCATCCCCGTGCCCGTCAGAGACCTCTCTCTGGAGCCCCGCATGATCGTCATCCGTTCCTTCGACGTCAACAAGCCCGGTGCTGAAATCGACGACCTCAAGGGTGGTGTTGCCGGTGGCAGTATCCTGCACGGTGTCCTCAAGCTTGGTGACGAGATTGAGATCCGTCCCGGTATTGTCTCACGCGACAACAGCGGTGCTCTCAAGTGCACTCCCCTCTTCAGCAAGGTCATCTCTCTCAACTCGGAGGGCAATGACCTCAAGTACGCTGTGCCCGGTGGTCTGATCGGTGTCGGTACCCAGATCGACCCTACCCTTTGCCGTGCTGATCGTCTGGTCGGTTTCGTCCTCGGTCTCAAGGGCAAGCTGCCCGACATCTACAGCGAAATCGAAATCAACTTCTACCTCCTCCGACGTCTGCTGGGTGTCAAGACCGCAGATGGCAAGCAAGCCAAGGTCGCCAAGCTGGCTAAGAACGAAGTCATCATGGTCAACATTGGTTCCACATCAACCGGTGCCAAGGTTGCCGCCATCAAGAACGATGCTGCCAAGCTGGTCCTGACCAGCCCCGTCTGCACAGACATCGGTGAGAAGGTTGCCCTCAGCCGACGTATCGACAAGCACTGGCGTCTTATTGGATGGGCTACTATTGCTGCGTAAGTCTTTTGCCCACATCTCATTTCCTGAATATCCCTTCTATCAGGCCTTGAAGCTAACATGCATTGTTCAGTGGTGTTACTCTGGAGCCCAGCTCCGCATAAGCGTAGAGCCGGAAAGAAAAACTTGTCTAGGTATATAGCGATTTATTATGGAATTTTGGGCTGGAAGCTACGCCTAAGGGTATCTCTTTAATAGGGTTAAGGCAGCTTTTTTATTCTATAGTCAAAAAAAATTTCAAATTATCCCAATTCGATTATCAGAAAATAACAGCACGTAAGATTAGGAGGTACTGGGAATCAGGGGCACGATCAGAGTATCTAGATCAGTATCGAAGTAGCAGTTTTCCATTGAGGGACAATGAAAAAAAAAATAGCATTTTCTATCTAGCCACCATCCCAACGGATTCATCTATAACTTCCGCTACCCTCTTCTAGTATCTGCTACTATCGCCGCCTTCATCTAGTATCTACTACTATCACTACCCACATCTACTCGCTGATATTACCAGGTCACTTATATATGTAGCCGAGAATAGCTGGTCAAACAAGATAACCTTGCCAAAGAGGCGAGGATAACGAGCTTCAGCGCGGTCAGTTGATATGTCTACCAATCCAACTAACAAGGACTGGAACTTCAAAGAGAATCAACTTGCCATACGGAGATGGACAGGAAGAATGGGACAAGATACAAAAGCACAAACCGCTACCGAATCAATTGCTTTAGAAATTGGGACAATTCATAGTATTTACTATATATGATGCAAATCTACTTGCGTACTTTTCGGGCATGTGCTACCAGATTTTCTATAACACCTTCAAATGCCTCGCGATCCCCGATTTTCTCATCTGTCCGTTTTGTCCAGTAATCCAGCACCTCTTTAGCTGCCCCCTGCATGGCCTCTAATTTGGCCACATGCTGTGTTAATTCTTGATCCGTCATGCCGTCTAGTGCTTCATCCGTCGTCTGGCAAAGATGCTTCGCTACCACCAGGTCTAGTTCCGGCTGAGGTGGCGGCCCCTTCCTCCTCTTGGAAGTTGACGGCTTCCCCTGAGAGTCTATTGATGTGGATGAAGCATTTCCGTCGCCTTGTTTTAGTCTTGTCGCTGATCGCAAGTCGCTTGAGCCTCTAGGTGAAGATGCAGGGATGTTGAGTGACGGCAGCACAAGCTTCTTCTGCTTGGAGGCTGGGAGGATTTCATCTAAATCTACGGGAACTCCGAGAGAGACGAGAAATAGACGGCGCGTCCGTGAACGAATCCAATCGGGTGGCGCGAGGGGCGGGGGAGCGACGAGCTGAGACCATAGGGAGGCGGAACGTGGCGTAAGGAAAATAGATGAACCTTTTGATAATTGCGGAAAGGGTTGGAAGTCGAGCTCTTCGGGAGGGAAGAGATTCGGTAAATTCGGTTCTACTGCGGAGATGACTTCATCCAGGCTCAGCCCATCGAAGTCGGGTATCGACTGCAAGAATGTTAGCGTTGAAAGGCAAGAAGCAAGGATTAGGATTGTCAGCTTCATATTTGACGAAGAAATCATGTACATACAAATGGTAATGATTGTTGTTGGAGAATTGGCGGAGGCGCTGATGCTGTGGTTGTGGTTGTGGGCTGGGCATGTTGAAACCCATCCTCGAAGTCATCAAAGTCATCGTCGTGACCGCCCTCCTCGAAGTCATCGAAATCGTCCCCGAAATCGTCGACCTCGTCTTCCTCTTCAGCTGCCACCTCTTCATCTGCTTCTTGATTTTGCGTAGCTAAAACTGTTGGTTGGGAAGATGTGTGAGAGTCCCTCCTGGAGCGACCTGAAGAGGACGTGGGTGAAAGAGGAGCTTCTTCAGCTCAGTCAGTTAGTGTCATACTTTAAGTGTTGGAGGCTCTTCAAGTATCCATACCTGAGATGGCATCTTCATTGCCACTCCTTATCTCGCCATTTGGGCTCAATATTATATCGGGGGTAGCATCTGCCTTGTGCTTCTCTTGCTCCTGTGGGTCGTGTTGGCCAGGATAATCGCCTGTAGATTCTTCGACGACTGTGACGGGAACAGCGACAGGTTCCTGAGGAGTAGAAGGTGAGGACTCGTTGTCTTTCACGGGTATCATGGCAATCTCATCAGGCTCGGCATCTTGCTCCCTCTTCTTGTATGCCTCGGTCCCAGGCACTTCTCCATATGACGGTTCATCGTCAACCTTTTCTACTCTTGTCTTGGGGAGCGGCGAGCTGACGCCTGGACTCGTGGGCGCAGACTGTGCGTCTGTAAATTGGTCTTCCGAATCTGAAGCCTCAGCTATTATAAAATGTCAGCAAGGCCTGGGCATGACATGCATCGTCCAATATCCAGAACAAAGACATACCCAGCTGATGGGCCCCCGGGTCCTCGACGTGGGTCTGTGGCGGGGGTTCAAGTTCCCGGGAGTCCGCCATTGCTTCGTGCTGGCACTCTATAAAGCTAAACAACTATTGGCAAATCGGTTCAGGGGTGTATCCAGATCCAGGGTTCGATTCGTGGAGGCGAATATCGGGTATATAGTTAATAGCGATGGGGGCGTGGTCCTATGTCGGCGTCGAGCCCAGGTACACCAGCGTCTTCAGGACATGCCGTTTGCACAGTGGTTCAACCGTATATGTCCAGACTCGCCCGAGCTTGAAAGGGGGAAAGGGCGCAATGTCTAGCCAGGAAATGAAGGTGTCTGAGTCGTTGGTAAGTTGACTATCATACAAGTAGCATGGAGCTCTTGGCTGGAGGCGTGCTCGCGCTATCGTCACGTGGAGAAGGCCACTAGTACCTGGTACTTTCTGTACAATGGAGGCTGTGGCTGGTAACGATCTCTGTGGCTGGAGTTTCGTGAAGAGGCTCTCCCCAGCCACAGCACGGCTGCGCGCTCTGGGCCTAAGCTTCTAAGAAAACAGAACCGCGAAAAAAGCACCTAGCCAACCATCAGCCTTGGGGCCGCTCAGTAGTTTTGTTTTCATTTTCTTCTCTCTCGAATCCGAACCATCCCAGGGTGAGCTGTCGGCAATCCCACACGGCCTCCAATTCTCCGTCTTCATCTTGGTTGAGCTTTGGGATATTATGAAAGCCTACTGAATCTCCTGATTTACAAAATAGCTGCCTCGCGCGCATCACGACCGCCGACGATTCAAACAAGCACCAGATAATCCACCCCAATCGCCATGGCTTTCAGCTTTGGAACTCCGAGCACTTCGGGCGCCGCGCCCAATAGCACAACCAGCACAGCGCCAGCCGCAGGTGGTCTATTTGGCACTGCTCCTGCTGCTTCTGGAACTCCTGGTTTTTCTTTCGGAAAATCGACGACTCCAGCCACCAACCCTCCGGGGGGTTTGTTTGGAGGCCAGGGCAACACCGCTGCGCAGAAGCCAGCTGCTGGCGGGCTTTTTGGAGGAAATGCCGCTTCTTCAGCTTCTGCTACTCCTACCACTTCGGGAGGAAACCTGTTTGGTGGAGGATCCTCGACGACTCCGGCGACAGGTGGTCTCTTTGGCGGCGCGGCCACTGGAGCATCTACCACATCGGGCGGCTTGTTTGGCAGCGCGACAACTAGCACAGCACCATCCACTGGTGGTCTGTTTGGCAACAATGCATCTACCACTCCGTCCACGGGTGGCTTATTCGGAAACAATGCCGGCAAGACTGCCAATGCACAGACAACTCCAACTCCTGCTCCAGCCGCCGGGAATCTGTTTGGAACCGCCAACCCTTCACTCTTTGGGGCCAAAACACCAGCCTCTGGCTCCCAAGCTCCTACTCCGGCTACTGCCAGCACCGCCGCTACTGCAACTCCCGCCAAGCCCTTGTTCTCTATGCCATCGACGACGCCGGCCGGTGTACCGCCAGCCAAACCTGCAAGCACAGGCTTGTTTGGAAACACTGGGACTGCTGCTCCATCGAGTGGTTTGTTTGGCAACGCTGGGGCAAAGCCTACTGCTACTTCAACCTCAGCCTTGACTGAGAAGCCCGCGGCTGCTGCCACATCAGGATCAGGGCTGTTCAGCGGTGGAACTCAGTCATCTACAAGTGGCCTGTTCGGCGCCAAACCTGCCGCCACCACGGCTGCCACAGGCCTCTTTGGCAATACCGCAACTACCACTGCTGCACCGGCATCATCCACAACTGCTGCGGCGCCGACCACCGCTGGAACAACTAGCTCTCTGTTTGGAGCTAAGCCAGCTGCTACCACGACCCCAGCGGCGGCATCTGCGGGAGGTCTCTTTGGAACTGCCCCTGCTGCGACCACTACCTCTGCAGCTTCTGGATCTACCGCAGCTCCCGCCGCCGCTTCCGGTTTGTTTGGATTAAAGTCAGCTGCCGCCACTACTGCGACTTCATCCTCAGCAGCCCCAACAACAGCCAAACCTGCTACTTCACTGTTTGGTACCACGGCTGCTGCTGCTACTCCTCAGCCTGCTACAGCTGCAGCCACCACCGCAGCCCCGACAACTGCAGCACCAGCGACCACGACGGCCACGAGTGGTGGCTTATTCGGAGCTAAGCTTGCTAGCGATAAAGATGCTGCGAAGCCAGCTGCCACGACTGGTACCACCAACGCTTTGGGAGCCTCCACTACCGGCCCCCCCTCTCAGATGGCCCGGCTAAAGAATAAGACGATGGAGGATATTGTCACGCGGTGGGCTTCAGATCTGTCCAAATACCAGAAGCAATTCAAGGAACAGGCTACCATTGTGTCCAACTGGGACAGAAACTTGGTAGACAATGGCGAAAAGATCCAGAAGCTATATCTGGACACTTTCGAAGCAGAGCGGGCCAGCCATGAGATTGAGCGCCAACTTGCAGCTGTGGAGAGCCAGCAAGAGGAGCTGGAGGCTTGGCTGAACCGTTACGAATCAGAAGTCCAAGATATGTTTGCCAAGCAGATGGGCCCTGGCGAGCAACTTGGAGGACCTGACCAAGAACGTGAACGCACTTATAAGCTGGCGGAGAAACTCACCCAGCAACTCGACGAGAAGTCGCGAGATTTGTCCAAGATGGTCAAGGAGATCAATGACATCTCCGGAACTTTGAGCAAAGGAGCCAAGGCAGAGGACCCCGTAAGTTTTGACGTAAATCTTCAATCTACAAAACAAGTAATTGCTAACGGTACGATGCAGCTGAGCCAAATTGTTCGGGTGTTGAACAGCCATCTTACACAGCTGCAATGGATCGATGCCAACTCCTCAGCTCTGCAAGCCAAGGTCACAGCGGCGCAGAAATCCAGCAGCAACATGGGTAGCCACTACGGAAGCGGAGAGAGCGATGTGGCAGAGAGTTTCTATAGATCTTACATGGGACGGAGGTGAAGCATTTTATTGGACATGGGTGATTGAAATTGGAGTTCCGGGACGGTATCAGGAAAGAATGAATCTAATAAAGGCTTTTTTCACATGCACAATCAATAAGGGACCTGGTGGAACACAGCACCGGGGCAGCTCCTTTTTTTTCCTTTCTTTATATTATTTGTTTTTGTTTTACTTTGGTAAGATGGAGAAGAGTTCATGTAGCTGTACAGTACCTAGGTAGGCGGCAACAGAGAAAATACGCAGCATATGAAAACAATGTATAGCGCAATTCGATCTCCGGAGGAGTTGCTTGTTCCCAAACTTCCAGTCTGAACTGCTCAGTCAATGGCCCGCATAGGCCAACATGAATCGGTTTTGTCTTCTTAGTTCATCTCATTTGTTGTCTTTCCCTCTTTTTAGTTCTGCTCGCCACCCTGTTCCTTGGTGATCTCATCGCTAAGAAGGAGCCCGGTTCATTAGTATTGGGGGCGGGTCAATTGGGGAGGGGTTACGAGGAGGGCTGTTGCGCGTACATGTGCTTGGCAAGGCGGTCGAGGTGCTCTTGCTGCTCGGTGAGCTTCTTCCTGAGCTCGAGGAGCTTTTCCTTCTCGCGCTGGCGGATGGCGTACTCCTCTGAGGCTCTTTCGCGGCGCTGGAAAGCGTCGCTATGACATTGCGCAGCTGGGCGTTAGATGGCGATCTCTTTCTTGTCTGATTTGGCTGCATTGAATTGGGGATGGTCACTTACCCAGGGCCGCCCATCTTGGGGGGAGCACCAGTGTCTCCTTCACTCATGGCGCGGGCAGTGGTGGTGAAAGCGGCGCGCATGGGACGGAAGGCAGCCGTCTTGGTGAGGGTTGTGCGGAGCATCTTTTGAGGGTTGTTGAGCTTTCTGTGGCGGAAAGGAATTCGAGGTGTGTAGGTTGGAGGGTGGGAAATTGAGCGTGGGGGAGGGAAGTGAGGTTATAATGGTTACTTGTCGCAATTGGAGCTTTTTTGGCCTGAGGAGCTGAACCGCAGCAGAGAGCAGCTTGTGCTGCAGACTCGGGAGTGGCCTGAGGGGCTGAGCGTCATAGGCCGGCAATCCAGTGGTTCGATGACCGTCAATCGGGAATAGTGCCCTTGCTGCTATTTCTGGGGGCTTGTGGAGAGATGGCAGATTGTTGGCGAGGCTTCCAGATGGGAATCGAAATCACAATGATGGACGCAAGGCTGCAAGTATGCTTTTTCCAAATAAAAATCCCCCAAAATAATGTGTGTTATCATTACCTATCCTGTCAGATTTGCAGGTGGTGTGTATTGAATTGATCAAGCTAAGTAACTTCCTAATTATGACTTCGAAACTTCAACAAGCAAGTAGCAAAGCACCAGACAGGAGCTTCTATTGGCATTGGCAAGCATTCAACTTGCTTCATCTCACAAAACAATCGTCAATCGTCATGCAGAGACGGTTCAATCCTAGAATCGTACATCACGATACGATCAGATAATATGGTGGACTGATCAGATGCGTTGAGTTAGACTCAAGCGCAAGCAGCTGATGTGGATGCCGGGATATTTCGGTACGGATGGTTACGTACATACATTCTCCATCTACTGGATAGGTACAGAATCGAATAGAACTAGGCCCTAGGTGTAGAAATTTCTCCAATGTTAGACGGTATCTAAGCATGTCACTTCACACATTGAGCTGGTAGCTTATATTTCGTTTGTTGATGTAGGAAGTGATTGGCTTTCCAGTATGCTCTCTTGCTCTATTACAACTTGGAAGATAATCATGGTATATGCAGATGTTGGAAGACGGGTAGCCATACCAGCAGACGGCTGAAAATTCAAGCAGAGAAAAAGCGCCGGTTTGCAAGACAACTAATTATGAATCTACTTGATTGCTGGGCTGTTGCTATTTCATGTTTTCATGTTTCTTTTTGCCATTGCATTTGCTAATAAACATTGTTTCCCGGGTAAGTAATGTAGGACTGCCGGCTCGTCACGGCCAGATCAGGATCGCACTCCTGCTTACTAAGGGTCACGGTTCAACTACAGGAGGTGCGAGTGGAAATTAACACCCAAGGGAGTATGATGTAATGGTAATTTCACCCATCGCATCAACTTGGTGGGATGATCAAAAGGTACTACGCTCTTATTGCCACTGGATACTACCTAGCAGGTACGAGTGTTGCTCCTGATATTATGAACATACCTTATTTGGTTCAGAGAGAGATTAGATTCTCTCCAACGCATCTCAGAGTGGGGATGCGCAAGGAGCTGGATTGCCGTCCAGGATAAAGGGAAATGAATACCCAGTATCTTAGTTTACTGCTGAACATGGGCGTAATTTCTTGCCGACCATTTGACCAGAGCCGCGTGACTGCATTGTCGGAGCCTCATCTTATCAATGATTGGGAGGGTGATGCGAATTGGCTGCAATGCCATCAGGCAGCCACCACGGCGAACAAGAACGTTGAATCGCGATATGCCCTTTGAGAAAAAACTTGAACAAAAAGGCAACCAAGGCACAGGATGATGACGACCCATCACTCGATTTAGGACTAACTCAATAATACGTCAACGCCACCCACTTGGCGCATTAGGTCCCAGTTGGTGCTATTTCTCGTCCTGTAGAAGCAGCATTTGCAGGCTGGGTGCTTCTGCTTCTCTTTTGGTTGGGTGCCCCCATCCTCCCTGTATGTACCGGCAACCTGTACCTTGCCGTGGTACCTGTTCTCAGCACTGTGACGTGATGGAGAGACAGGGTAAGTGTGAGGGAGGGTACCTAGATGTACGAGATTAGCAGGCCTTTCAACTGTTCAAACAGGCGTTGATCAAGTACCCACATGTTCCTGTACATTGCCCACCCGAGCCCTGAAAAGGGTGAGGCTTCTACGGCACGTGAGGCCCGTGAGCAAAAGCGTTCGACAACCGCTATTCGCTATTAGGACGCTTGAATCAATGCGTTGGCTAACTGGGACCCGACCTCAGCAACAGCTTAAATCTTGCAAGTTCCATTTCCTTTTCTTCTCTCTCAACGAAGCATCAACCCCCCTTTTTCCCCCAGAACCGCGTCTCATCGCACGTACGTATCTCTCCCGCTCTATGCATCCTGCCGAACTTTTCCATCACTCTCCTTTGCCCACGACAGCAGCCCATCCTCTCCCGCCCTGATAGCATTCCCGCCTCGCTATGTGAGCGCCTTATGGCATGGCGCGCGCCCCTCCTCGCTGTCGTCATGGCCTGGCAACCCCCCGGGCACGCAAGAGGCAGCGCTTCCAGAGCCGTCAATCGCGTTGGGACCGAGCAGCTGCTTGCGACTCTATCAGCGCTATTGGGCACTGGAATCGCCTTCGTTCCCGTCGCTCGGAGGCCTGCGTGTCTGTCGCGGTAGCTGGCGCATTCGCTGTTAAACCCCTTTGGTGGGGTTTAAGGAGCGGGGGAGCAAGCCTCACTTGGGCCTTGTCGTAAAGTCAGCCCTGCGGCACTTGTTCCTGCCACGGTGCTTTCGCGCAGGATTTACTTGTTCATCTCGATGAGGCTGTGGCTGCTGCCTTGCTCCCCTTGCACTGATTTTTTTCCTTCTTCGTTTTAAATTCTCCCCATTCCCCTTTGTCAAACCCTAAACACTCGCCTTTGTGCCTGATCCAACTCTCTTACTTTCTGCGTTACGCCATCTCGGACGCGTGCAACCTGCTGACTGATTGAGACCAGCTGCCATAAAACTCCAAAAAATCTCAAAAACCAACCGTCAAAATGGGTCACGAAGATGCTGTTTATCTGGCCAAGCTCGCCGAGCAGGCCGAGCGATATGAGGGTTCGTTGATCGCTTTTCTCTCCCCCCGATCGACCGCGCTGACCGAAGTTTCCCAACAGAGATGGTCGAGAACATGAAGATCGTCGCCTCCGAGGACCGCGACCTGACCGTCGAGGAGCGCAACCTCCTCTCCGTCGCCTACAAGAACGTCATTGGTGCCCGCCGTGCCTCTTGGAGAATAGTCACTTCTATCGAGCAGAAGGAGGAGTCTAAGGGCAACTCTTCCCAGGTTACCCTTATCAAGGAGTACCGCCAGAAGATTGAGGCCGAGCTTGCCAAGATCTGCGATGACATTCTCGATGTTCTTGACAAGCACCTGATTCCTTCTGCCAAGTCTGGAGAGTCCAAGGTCTTCTACCACAAGATGTGCGCATGCCATGTTGCTTCCATTGATTCCAATATGCCGAATTGAGCTAATTTCTTCTTCCCCATCACAGGAAGGGTGACTACCACCGTTACCTTGCCGAGTTCGCCATTGGCGACCGCCGCAAGGACTCCGCCGACAAGTCTCTCGAGGCTTACAAGGCTGCTACCGAGGTTGCCCAGACCGAGCTGCCTCCTACCCACCCTATCCGCCTGGGTCTTGCGCTCAACTTCTCCGTCTTCTACTACGAGATCCTCAACGCCCCTGACCAGGCTTGCCACCTCGCTAAGCAGGCATTTGACGATGCTATTGCTGGTAAGTTTTCTCTTCTGAGATGGGAAAAGAAGCCGATTTCGTTGGCTACTCTAGTTGAATTTCGCTGACACATTCGCCACACAGAGCTCGACACCCTCAGCGAGGAGAGCTACAAGGACTCTACCCTCATCATGCAGCTGCTCCGTGACAACCTGGTTCGCATTTATCCCACCCCCGTGATTGATTGCACATGTTTTGCTAACTCATTCCCAAAGACTCTCTGGACCTCTTCTGAGGCCGAGAACACTTCTGGCCAAGCCGATGCCCCCGCCAAGGAGGAGACCCCAGCCGAGGCTGCCGCCCCCGCTGAGGAGCCCAAGGCTGAGTAAACTCAGTTAGGGGAGCGCAGGATGAATCTCTAGGCTTTGGTCGCTTTGGTATCGGATGGGCTGGTGTCTACGGAGTGGATGGAAGACTTCGTTTTTGATCAAGAGCTTCGGCATCGTTTAGGTAAACACGCAACTTTCGGGGAGAGGACCGATTTGGTCCCCCCCTCAACGGACTGGCAGGGAGGATTGAAGAAGAGCATATTGGAGGTTCTGCTTTTAGACTCTTGATGCGTAGCCGTCTGGACAAATAAAAACTACTAAAATTGCTTTTTAATATTATTTTACTTTTTACCAAGTAATCTCTATATATACTTGTTGATTGCTTGACTCCTAAAAACGCCTTGCTTTAGTCACGCTTCGTCCTTGTCATGAATTTTGTGGCAAATTATACAATGAGGTCAACTCGGTTCCTTTTTATTTGATGTCGACAAATGACTGTCATCTGCTTCATCTACAACGGCAAAGTGAACCTTAAGCCAAAGGCTGCAGTCGTGACAGCCAACCATGAGCACCCCCTCGTGCTCAACCTCTTCCAAATCTGACTCCTGAAAGGAATACCCGCGATCATTGCCACAGCGACAGGATCTATACCAGCGCTCTTCCCCTTCGTCGAACTGCAAATCGTCTAAGTCGACGTTTTCAATGCCTGTCTGAAAACGAGCTTGTGAACCGTCGCCGTTGGCTCTGGTGAGACGCAGGTTGGCGTCGTAGGTGCTGCGCTGGCGAGGCGATGAGAGAATTGTGAAGGCTTGTGTGATTTGGTCTATGGTGTAGAGCTGAGACGGGGATGAGGCTGATAGTGAGACCGATGGAGTAGCAGCAGCAGCCTTGTCGGGATGGTGACGGAGGAGGGCCCTGCGATAGGCCTGCTTTATGAGTGTGGAGGGGTCATGCTGGGAGTTGAGGAGGGTGGGGGTGAGGCCGAGAATCTCGTAGTGAGATGGCGAAGAGAGCGCCATGAGTTGTAAAAAAATTTAAACAGAGTGAAATGCTTAAAAGACTTATGCGTTTCTACATATGGCTTTGGATGCTGTGTTTGAAGATACTGGAGGCGGCAAATTTAGACATGTCAAAATCACGTGATGCTAACGAGCCTTTGCTACCAGAGGCAGTACATGATGGAAAGCTGAATCAAGCACGGTAAAAAGGAAGTAGAGAGAGTCTGAAGTGAATCTGTATATTCGTTTCTCATTGTTGTACATAGAAATACACGGCGCATGTACATACTCGCCGGGATAAAGTGGCTTTTCTCCTGCATCATTTCGTTTATTTCGGGAACTTGGTCCAGTTTCTCTTCCCGATCTGTTGTGCGTTTTCAAGTCAGCTATGCTTCGTGTTTTGTGGAAAATTAGTGAGAAAAATAAAGAGATTCTTACACTTTTCCAGGCCCGGATGAGTCTTGGCATCTCGAGCATGGCTTTCCTCCTCTGTTCCATCCTGAATGACAGTGTTAGTCTTGAGTGTTCTGACAACACGAAGAAGATGGACAAGAAGGTGGTCGACGTACTTTGCAATCATGTGTCGTTCGTGGATGTGACCCTTGACCTTCTGTCCCACACCCGTACCCTTGACTCTCAGACCATGCTCAACACGATGAGCCAGCTGGTATTCTGTGCCCTTGGTCGTCTCGGGCAGCAGCTCTTCAACGCCGTGGTCCCGCGCAAGCTTGACCAGCTGCGCCTGTCTTCGCTGTGAGTAGACGGGATCCTGCCACCGCCCAGTCACGGGGTGTTTGTAGAATCGAAAGGGATTTGGTCGTTGCTCCTGGAACGGCGTCGGAGGAGTGCCGGGTGCGACGAGCGCCGCGGGCGGCCAGCGTGCAAAGAAGCGCTGCAGCGGCTCTGGGAGGCTCTTTGCGAGCTGGACGAAGCTGGAGGGAGAGGCCATGGGCGCTATGAAGTGCCAGACACTGGCATTGGCCTGGTTCCGGAGGGGAGAGGGCGGGATGACAGGGCTGTTCTGCCGGGTATGACCTGATCGCGGGGAGGCTCTTTTTTAGAGGTTCCTAATTTGAATTCGAATTCGAGATTCCCAAGGCTGAACATCCACTAACAGGGACCCGCTAATACTAGTTGATTTAATTGGACACAGATCTTTGAGTGGGCCTGAAGCTCTCCATAATTCATAGCCTTGTCTGCTTCCTGCTTGCCCAAGTTCAACTTTCGATTTATTTCACGTCAGAAACTAATGCATGCGGACCTTTGATTTCCCTTTTTCTTGTCTACTGAATACAACGTATACCACAAACCCGAAATGCCCCTCGACATAGAAGAGATCCTTCGGAAAAAGAAGGCAGCTGATGCTGCTGCGGCTAAACCCAGATTTATCCCCAAGGCAGAACGCGAACGGCTAGCAGCCGAGAAAGCGAAGCAAGAGGAAGAAGAGAAGAAGCGCAAGGCGGCGGATGAATCACAACGGCGACGGGAGGAAGAGAGAAGATGGGAAACCCGCGCAAATGGTCTAACAGCCTCTAATGGCGCTCCCAACGGCGCTCCCAACGGCATCGCGCCACCCACAGGTCCGAGGGCGATGAATCAACCGGCTGGAGGGAGCGGCAGCGGTAGAGGCCGAGATGGCCGAGATGGCCGAGATGGTCGAGATAGTCGAGACGGACGAGACGGACGAGACGGGCGAGATGGAAGAGATGGAAAGAAAAACTCAAAGACTGAAGGCGTCAAGCGATCGGCGGCGGAGATTGAGGACTCACTGCTGCGCTCGCGGTACCTTGGCCCAGAAGTCAACCAGCAGTCATCCTTTTCGGCCAAGAAGAAGCGAATGCGAACGACGGAAAAGAAGTTTAACTTTGAGTGGGATGCAGACGAGGACACATCAAGAGACAACGACCCGCTATACATGAGCCAGAGCGTCAACAGAGGCGGCTCCCTGGCTGGCGTTGGTGGCGAGTTCGACAAAGAAGCCGAACAGCGGGCGCGCAAGCGAGCAAAGATGATTGAGCAGCGCGACCTGGAACACGGCAAGGAGAGAGCAATAGGAATCATGGAAGACTTTTACAGGGCTCGCGAAAGGGCAAAGGAGAGGGCTGAGAGGACGGGCCTGGGACGGCACTGGTCGGACAAGGACCTCAACGAGATGCGCGAGCGAGATTGGCGCATCTTCAAGGAAGACTTTGGCATTTCGACTAAGGGAGGCGCCATTCCCAATCCAATGCGCAACTGGGAGGAATCCGGGCTGCCGCGACGGCTGCTTGACATTGTGGACAATGTTGGCTACAAAGAACCCTCTGCTATTCAGCGAGCAGCCATCCCGATTGCCTTGCAGGCCCGTGATCTTATCGGCGTTGCCGTCACAGGTTCCGGTAAAACTGCTGCTTTCTTACTGCCCCTTTTGGTGTACATCTCCGACCTGCCGCCCCTCACAGAGGCCAACAAGAACGATGGCCCGTACGCGCTCATCATCGCGCCAACTCGTGAACTGGTGCAGCAGATTGAGACGGAGGCGAAGAAGTTCGCTGAGCCGCTGGGCTTCAGGTGTGTCAGCATCGTTGGTGGACATTCGTTGGAAGAACAGGCCTTTGCTCTGCGCAATGGTGCTGAGATTATCGTCGCTACGCCCGGTCGTCTCGTCGACTGCATAGAGCGAAGACTTCTTGTCTTGGTGCAGTGCTGCTACATCATCATGGACGAGGCTGATCGAATGATCGACCTTGGTTTCGAGGATTCGGTCAACAAGATCCTCGATGCTCTACCGGTGTCCAACGAGAAGCCGGATACAGACGACGCTGAAAACGCCCAGCTCATGAAGCGTTACGTGGGGGGCAAAGACCGATATCGTCAAACCATGATGTACACGGCCACCATGCCTCCGCTGGTTGAAAAGATTGCCAAAAAGTACCTCCGCCGTCCCGCCATCGTCACCATCGGTAATGCAGGCGAGGCCGTCGACACCATCGAACAGCGCGTGGAGTTTGTTTCCGGCGAGGACCGTCGCAAGAAGCGGCTGCAGGAGATCCTCTCCTCGAACGCCTTTGCGCCCCCCATCATCGTCTTCGTCAACATCAAGCGCAACTGCGACGCTGTCGCTCGCGACATCAAGTCCATGGGATGGTCCGTCGTTACGCTGCACGGATCGAAGACGCAAGAGCAGCGAGAAGCCGCTCTCGCATCCGTCCGCTCAGGCCAGACGCAGGTCCTCGTCGCCACCGATCTTGCCGGTCGTGGTATCGATGTGCCGGACGTCTCGCTCGTCATCAACTTCAACATGGCTACCAATATCGAGAGCTACACGCATCGTATCGGTCGTACTGGTCGTGCTGGAAAGAGTGGTGTGGCTATTACTTTCCTGGGCAACGAGGATGCGGATGTCCTGTATGACCTTAAACAGATCTTGAGCAAGAGCTCCATCTCAAAGGTACCAGACGAGCTCAAGAGACACGAGGCGGCGCAGTCGAGGCCGGTTCGCGGCGGAGCCAGCAAGAAGGATGAGGCTGCTGCTTCTGAAGGAGGAAAAGGAGGCGGCGGCAAAGGAACTTGGTAACTTGATTACGTTGGCCAATTTATATAATGTTTTATGCAAAAAGACGGAGTTTAGGTTCATTACTCAAATCAGATGCCAAAGAGATACTGGCCATCCTTGTTTACTACTTTTTCTACTTTAGAAGAAATCTTGATTCTCTTAGCAACTTTTTTATTTTTGTTTTACTTCTCTGTCGTGTACTCTAGGGATTTTACTCCTTTTCCATCTACATGAGAATGCAACCCTTTAGATCTCAGGCTACTCTTTTTGCATACAGTCTATGCTCTCTACTCCAACTTGAGCTGCTCAAACTGCTTAATCGTCTCCTCCAAGCTGTGCTTCTCCTGCTTGGCATCGGCCAATCTCTTGAGGTCTCCCTCCTGGACGGCCGCCGACACCTTCTCCTTGTATCCAGGATCTGCGAGGAGCTTCTCCTGCTTCTGGATGTTGGTGGTCGTCTTCTCGAGCTTCTTCTGTGCCTTTGTAATCTCGGCATCCATGTCCACTCGGCCCTTGACGTGCAAGAAGACGGAGGCAGCGGTAGAAACGGGGTAAGCAACGCTGCCCAGAGGTCGAGGAGCGTCGGGGCCGACGACCTCCATGGTCTTGACGCTCTTGCCGCTGAGCGACTTGATCGAAGACACTTCGTTCTTGCAAGTCTTGAGAGACTCTGGGTTGTACGCCTGGATGATGACTATTTTGGATGTCATGTTAGATAATGGAGCAGGCCGATTTGTTATAGGAATCTACTTACTCTCAGCATCCTCCTTGATGGCATACTCTGACATGAGCGATCGGGAAGCCTTGGTGCAGTCGAGCACAAGCTCATAAGCGGCCTCTGACGCCGGGTCGTCAAGAACAGCATCGTAGGTAGGGTACTTGGCAACCATGATGGACTTTGTCTCATCGCTGGGTCTTCGGGGCATTCTCTGCCACATCTCCTCGGTGATGAAAGGCATATAAGGGTGGATCATGGTGAGAGCTCCCTCCAGAGCAGTGTACAAAGTCTGGATAGCCGAGTTGCGCTCCTCTTCAGTGCCATCGCGGATAATGGCCTTTGAGTTTTCAATGTATACGTCACAGAGCTCGTTGTACCAGTAACGGTAAACAATGATTGAGGACTTTGAGAACTCTCGGTCGGCAAGGGCGATGTTGATCTCCTTGGCGGCCTGGTTCATCTTGTGGAGAATCCATCTCTCGGCCAGAGTCTTACCAGGAACGGCACCAAGTTTTGAGGGAACAAAGTCCTGGGGCAGACTTCCCAAGACGTACTTGGTTGCTTGGAACTAATGCTGATGTTAGCCGCAAAAGAAAGAAATCAAAAGATGGTGGATTTTTCGTGACATACAATCTTGTTGCAGAATTTTCGGTAGCCGTGGATACTAATGACGATGTCAGCGGTGTCGGGAGGAATCAATGTTGAGATTCGCTTACATCTTGACCTCCAAGTTAATGTCACCACCACCGGTTGTGGCATTGATCATGGTGAAGCGGAGTGCGTCAGCTCCGCACTCAGGAATGCCATCGGGGAAGGCAGTCTTCTGGTACTTGGTGGCCTTCTGGACCTCGCTGGGGTGCAGATTACCCTGAAGAAGCTTCGCGTGCAAATCTTCCAGTTTGATACCGGCAATGACATCGAGCGGGTCAACGACATTACCCAGACTCTTGCTCATTTTCCGGCCCTCTGAATCTCTGACGAGACTGTGGCAGTAGACCTCCTTGAAGGGAACCTGTCCTGTTAGCTTCAAGCTGAGCATGATCATTCTGGCAATCCAGAAGAAGAGAATATCCCAGCCAGTCTCAAGAACGCTCGTAGGGAACAGCTTCTCAAAGTCAAGTGTCTTCTCAGGCCAGCCCAAAGTGCTGAACGGCCACAGACCAGATGAGAACCAGGCTATACTAGTGTTAGTGCCAAAGTAGTAAACAGATGTATGCCGTATATAAACTCACTATCAAGGACATCTTCATCCTGCTCAAGAGTGAAATTCTTGCCAGGGAAAGCCGCCTGGGCTTTCTTCTCTGCTTCCTCTCTGGTTCTTCCGGTAAACCAGAGCTTGTCTTCGGGGATGCCCTCAGAGCCACCATCAATCTTGGCAAAGTATGCAGGGCATCTGTGACCCCACCACAGCTGTCGGCTGATACACCAGTCATTAATGTCCTCCAGCCAGCGGAAATAGCTCTTTTCAGCGCTCTCGGGTTGAATCTTAATCTTGCCATCTCGAACGGCCTGAAGAGCGGGCGCAGCGAGCTCCTTCATTCTAACCCACCACTGGGGCTTCATGATGGGCTCGATGATGTCCTTGGACTTTTCACACAGAGGAACTTTCATGGGGTTGTCCTTCTTGTCCACATACAGCCCCTTCTCCTTCAGAGCATCCTGGATAGAGTATCTGACATCGAAGCGCTTCTGGCCCTTGTATGGCCCAGCATTCTCGTTCATCAGTCCATCGTCAGTGAGAATGTTGATGAATTCCAGCTTGTGCTTCTGGCCAAGTGTGAAATCGTTGGGGTCGTGGGCCGGAGTCAGCTTGACGGCTCCGGTTCCGAATTCCATGTCGACATACTCGTCGGCGATGATGGGCAGCTTGCGACCCGGGATGAATGGGTGGACGGCGTTCTTGCCAATCAGATGCGTGTATCTCGCGTCCTTGGGGTGAACAGCAATACCAGTATCACCCAGCATGGTTTCAATACGGGTAGTGGCAACCTCGACAGTCTCGTCGCTACCCTCGATAGGGTACTTGAAGTGAACAATGACACCGAATTCGACCTTCTTATCGTAACCGGGGACATCGAGGAGCGTCCTTCCAGCGAGCTCCTTGTTCTGGACCTCGAGGTTCGAAAGAGCTGTGTTAAGCTTTGTGCACCAGTTGACAAGCCTGTTGGCACGGTAAATGATGCCCTCCTCGTGAAGCTGAACAAAAGTTTCGACGACGGCCTTTGTCAAGTTGGGATCCATGGTGAAAGCTGCATATTGTTAGCCATAAAGAAACAGAACTCCAAACCCTCGTTTGAATTGATAATACACACCTTCCCGGCTCCAGTCAAAAGAGCTACCCAAGCTAGTCAAAGCCTTGTTGATACGCTTGTGGTAATCCTCCTTCCACTCCCAGACGGTCTCAACGAACTTCTCTCGGCCGAGATCATGTCTGGTCTGCTGTTTCCGTCTCCAGAGCATGTTCTCAACAACACTCTGAGTAGAGATACCGGCATGGTCGCAACCAGGAAGCCACAAAGTAGTCTTGCCTTGCATCCTGTTCCATCGGATCATGAGATCCTGAAGCGAGTCGCCCAGGGCGTGTCCCATGTGCAGGTTACCAGTGACATTGGGAGGCGGGTGGACAATGACGAAGCTACCTTCGTCCTTGACGTTTCCGTCTGCAGTGAACTCGGGCTTGAAAAACCCCTCCTTCTCCCACCAAGTATACCATGCGGACTCGACGGCAATGGGGTTGTATGCCTTGAAGTGAGGGTCGTCGAACGATCGGATGCGCTTCTTCTCTCCAACGGGGGTATCTTCGACGTACTCGGGTAGCGGCTCCTCCTCTACCTTCTCCTTCTTTGCCTTTTTCTCCTTGACGGGAGCAGCGGCGGCGGCAGCAGCCTTTGCCTTTTTCGCTTCGAGTTTGGCGGCCTTTTCAGCCTTCTTGCGCTCCTTCTCCACTGAAAGGATAAGTCAGATAGCAGCTCCTGGGAGATTTAGATTGGACGTGGAGAAATTGGAATTCCTTACACTCCTTTTCAGACTTTACTTTCGCAGGCCCCTCAGGAGCAGGGACAACGCCGGCATCTTGACCAGAAGCGTGCTCTCCAGGAGCAGCAGATTGGGTCGAGTTGGCAATCTCTTGCTTGACCTCGCCGGAGACCTTGGGAGGCGCAGTGTTGGTTTCCTGGATACCCTCAGTCGCCGCGACTATGGACCGCCCCTATTAGTGACAATCTTCAACAGCCTTGTTCTAACAGTAACGTACTGGGATTTCCTCGTCCAGAGTTGGTCGCCATGATTGCACGTGTGGTGGTAAAAGATCTTGCAGGATAAACTGGCCGCACTCGAAGTGCTCGAGCCACGAATCTGAACGTCGTGCTGGATGTTCTTCGGGGAAGCCCTAGAGTGAATTGGCCTCCTCGTCAATCCTAAGCGTCAAAAGTTCACTTTGGAAAAGACCGGCTCTGATTGCGCTATCGGGATCCAGAGTCAAAGTTTCTTGGTCTGAAATTTGAGTCGCTGCCCTTATCAGGTGGGATGTTGAGGGGTGTGGCGGTGCCGCGGGGTTCAGATCGTAATTTGGGTTCCAGTTAGCAATCAAGCCACAATGAGCGCCACATACGCTCTTACATGGGCAAACCGACTTGACTAAGGAATTCCATGTAAACCGACGTTCTTCAGCATCATCATCGTTCCATGAAAACTTCTTCATTTGGGGTTTTTTTTTATAATTCAGTAATGACGCATTCATTATAAAGAATTACTTGAGAATCTGCCTTAAAAGAAATTTAGCCGGCATAAACTTGGCGCATGTTTAGCCTGGCCTCTTGTTTAAAATGATCATCCGGCTATCCCAACAGGCTGCGAGAGGCTTGCTTTCACGGAGAGGCTCATCAATTTTGCGAAGAGCCTATTCAAGCTCCTCTGGTAACAGTCAAACCAGATTTACGTATGCTCTGAAAGCGGATGAGAAGGTAAGAGATGCTTTTAAATCTTGTGGATATCAATTCGTTAATGCTTCTTAGATCAACTATGGAGAGCTCTTTGAGAAACTGAGAAGCAAAAAAACTTTGGAAAATGCCAATGGCCACAACGCCGCAGTTCTTCTTGCAACGCCCAGCTTTGCCAAAGACCTAGAAGATGCAAATTTCATGAGAGATTTTGCCAGACTGATGGCTGGTTCTGCGGATGTGGGGAGATTCCATGTGTTAAGCGCTGTGGTCGACCATCTAGCAGCCCCGATAGGTTCACTGAGGCCTCTCCAGGGAGTGTCAGTCCTACGAGGCCATTTGGATGATATGTTGCCGCACCTGTGGCAACAGAATCCTCCAAAGTCCAAAGATGATACAGATTCAGTGTCTGCTCTCACCTTTAGCCTGGGAGATCCCTCATTAACGCTGCCGCTGGCCAGAACTACATTCCACAACAATAGAGCGTCTACACTTTTGTTATCCGAGTTTGATATGACACACACTCCTCCTCAACTCGCTAGCCAAACAGAAAAGCACTCACAATTTGTGAAAGTCTTACTGGATAATGACCTCAAATCTTTAGCCCACCTCGACACGTGGACGCCCTTGATGCCGTTGACGCAGCCCCGAACAGTGACCGAGAGCTTCGGTAATATCATTCGAGGAATTGAAGTTGACGGAACCACTATTCCCGCGTCGACTGAGCTGGAAGACATTGTAAATGCACTTCATAAACAGAATGCCCAATCTGGAGTTTTATCCGGGCCTGTTGGAGTCTGGGCAATGGTTACTCCCAACCCAGAGACGTCAGGCGCATTGGAAGAATGGCTTGAAGAAGCCCCCGAGCCAATATCGGCCCTGCCAGATGTTGATGATATCAGAGATACTGTAAAAGCCACCGCCCAACATCTCAAACTGCTTTATAGTCATGGCGGCCGTCTGTACAAGATATGTAAGTGTGAAGCTCGCAAAGATAACATGTTTCTCAAGGCAAAATGTGAGCTGATGATATGAATTAGTGAGCGGCGGCGGCGGCTGGGGAGCCAAGAAGGGATTACTATCCCTTGATCCTCAACGAACGCATTTTTCCCTGTCAGAAGAGGAAGAGATGCAGAACTTTATACAGTCAATGAACGGCGGTGGCTTCACTCCTGAGGGCTCACAGATCCAGTTCTTCATGTCAGCACCGGCCCTTCCAGACATTACGGAACCCTTTGTCCCTGGCGTTGCGTTTGGCGTTGCTGGAGATGTTGCAGTTCCCAGAGAGCCTGAGCCAATCGATGGCTTCATCGGACAGCATTTTGGCGCTCTTTCGAACTCGGCTGTCTATCTCTCTGGCCAGGGCCTGCCCGGCGGCAAAGAAACGAAACTCAGTGTCCCACACTCACGAGTATATGGGAGGGAGCCCGAAGGGGAGATGGGTGTTTGGGGAAACTTGACGTATGAGTTGGCGGATGTTGGAACAATTGTGTTGGCAGGATTGAAGCACTAACAAGGCCATTCTATTTAATAGCTGTATATATCACCTATCATCATCAACTATATACTATCCAAATAATCGCAACTGTCTACTCTGTCTTCTTCTTCTTCATCTCCAGTCCCTCCGCCATCACCGTTGCAACATCATCCAAGCTAGTCCCTCTCTTCCTCTTCCCAATCTTCTCCTGCCCAAGAACCCCATCTTCGGCAACCGCCTTGTAAACCCCAGCAATGCCCTCAAACACCGTCCTATCCCAACCGCCCTCCTCATGGAAGGTCTTGGAAATCTCCTCCATCTCCCTCACCCATCGATAGGCCTTTGGCGGCATCCCCGGCACGCCCTTTTCCGCTCTGGTTAGCATCGCAGGCACCATCTGGTTGAGCTCCAACTTTAACTCATCCACCACACCAAGCCGATGCGCTGTCGTAAAAGACTGCGTCACCAACGCTGTGAATCCCTTTGTGATGGACGCAAAACACATCTTGAGACCGCTCGCCGCACCAATCTCCTCCGAAATGGATCGCAGCTGCAGCACAGACGCGAGCTTCTCACCGTCCGGCAACGACGCCAACGAATGAGGCCCCGAAATGGGAATACTCGGCTGATCCCACACAGATTCTTCGCCCTCTTGGCTGGGCCTCTTGAGACTTGGGGGTCCGCCCAGGATGCAGGCGTCGATGAACTTGACAGGCACCCTCGCTTTTTCAAAGAGCGCCACGATGCTCTTACACGTTGATGGGGCAACGGCATTCAGATCGACATAGTAAAGCGTCTCTTTCCTCGAACCACCCGACGAGGCATCAACAATTCGCTGAGCCGTGGCCTCGGCATCGCGAGGTGGGACGACTGAGAAGATGACATTACACTGCTGGACGAGCTCTAAATCAGACGAGAGAAGCTCGACACCGGCATTGCGGGCTCTCTCAAGTGTGTCTTCACTAGAGACGAGCTTTTAGTTTACAAGTTCTATGTAGATTTGGTTTAGGTTCCTCAGTATTCCTACTTACCTTCGTCCTTGACCGTTCGTAGAGACGGGGAAGCCATGCGCAATTAAGAGCCTGGCGATGCCAGCGCCCATATCACCCAACGACAAAATGCCGACTTTTGTTGGCACACTGTTACTCGCCATTTTGATAGGTGATATCTATGCGGTAGATGTTTTTTATTGAGAGAGGAGGGGTAGATAAGAGCGATGTGCCTACTAAATTGCAATTTATGAGTTGCAGCAATGGCGTATTAAAGATCTTAGCTGACGAAATAGTGTACACCAAGTTATATCCGGGCCGCGATATCATCTGGTTGATATGGCGCTTGTCAATGGTGGATCTGCCCGGCTAATGGCTATGAATACCCAGTGAGACTCCAAACAGCTAAGTTGAAGGGTATCCTTGCTATGGACCCTGCATATCAAGATAATAGTTGTCGTCATTGTCGAGTGCGAGGCATCGCTAACCCATATCTCTCAGAAATACGCCCATCTCTTTGATACGCTTAAATGCGGCCTGGGTCTACGAACTTGGGAAGTCACAGTCAATGGTGAAGCAACATGTCATAACTTGACCCGAAAAGCAAAACATTCGTAATGACAACACACCCTGCTTAATTATATATATGCACCGTCCTCCCATGCTTCAGATGGCATTTTCTGTAAAACGAGTCCAATACTCCAATACCCTCATAAAACATATTCCCCTTTACCAAAACAGAATGATCCAGGTTACTCAATCATGTCAATGTCATCAGCGTTAGCGGGTGCAGCAGCCTCTCCGCTGGGTGCAGCAGCAGCTTCCGCAGCAGGCTCCGGGGCACCGCCGTTGGCGTTGAAGTAGTCCTCCATCTCGGCGTCCAGTTCCTCCTGGGTCTTCTTGAGTCGCGGTGTGTTTGTTCGTGCAGCACGGTCACTTCCTCCGTTTCCTCCGTTTCCTCGGCCTCCCCGGCCGCCACGAGCAGCATCCTGATCCCTTCCACCACCCTCTCGTCGGGCACCAGGGCGGCGCCCTCCACCTCCACCTCCACCTCCACGGCGAGGCGGCATGGGGCTTCGGGAGCGACCTCCGCCTGGAACATATCGATCAATGCCCCTGCGAGCGGCATCTTCTTCATCGTATCGGCGAGGGGAGAGTGATCGAGATCTGCCACCAGGAGCAGAAATGCGTTCGGACAAAGGCTTGCCTGGCATCACAGCAGTATCAAACGGGTTTCGAGAAGGCCCACTTGACATGATGCTCAAACGAATTGGCTGGCCTATACAATCTTGTCAGTAACAAAAAACTAGACAGCGAGTTCGTTTAGAGAGACGTACCGTTCGCATTGGCACCATCGAATTGTCTCACAGCCTCTGCGGCATCGTCTTTGCTTTCATACGTTACGAAAGCTACGCCTTCGGACCGTCCAGACCGATCATAACGCAGTTGCAGCTTTGTGATGGGGCCAATTCTTCGGAAAAGTTCCTGTCGTCATGTCAGCTGTGGCTTCAGGGTGTCTTTCATCCCCAAAGTGACATACATCGAGATCCTCCTCGGTGAGATCGTAGTGGATATTTTCGACTCGGAGTCGTGCGCCGCGGGCATCTCCCCTATCAAAGAGAGTTAGCAAAAAGGGGAGACTTTGAAGCATGTATTTTCTGCTTTATGAGTAGGCTTACCCGCTGGGAGACTCGCGCCTGCGACGCGGTGCAGGGCCTCTGTTTCGATACGCTGGAAATTATGAGTTGGGTTCAATGGAGAGGAATTGGTTTAATAGAGGCAGGATGTGACTATACTGTTCTCTTCGTATCGATCATGTACCCATTCGCTGCACCAATGCCATCAGTATGTATTCGGTTGTTTGTAATATATGGCTTCTCAGGACCAACCTATCCAAGTTTCGAGGCTCGTTACGGAGAGACTGCGCGGTCGACCAAAGAGCTGGTTAGCGAGGAAATCATAGCGTAAGATCCAGTCACGGATCGGCAAAAAACTCCGAAAAATCGATTGACCGAAGGAGTGCGCAGAGCAATTGACGAAGTCGAGTGCCAGACGATTCAGAGGAAGGAGAGGAAGGGCTCAGTTTCAACCTTTGACCGAGTGGCGAGTCAGCCTCGCGTACCAGCTGGAAGCCTGCAAAGGGGACGACAACACGTACCTTTTTCACCCCGTCACGGGGATAGTCTTGACGGTCACGACGGCGGTCGCCACCGCGTCGGGTTCGAGATCCATTGCTGCGCTGATGAACGAGTTAGCCATGGTCTTGCGACTTTGGGGGAAGACGAGGCTGGCGGTATAGAAATGGGATGCGTGCACCAACCTTGTCTGCAATGATTTCGTCGAGGCCGCGGTCCATCTTATCAGAAGCCATTGCGAAGATGGAGGTAAGAGATGCTGCAGATAGATGTATACTCGCGCGGCTCTGGCCTAAGGACTCAACAGTAGAGGATGCTTGGGAGAAAAGAAACGTTTTGAGTCGTGACAACTGAAGGCGGAATTGTACCTGCTAGAAATGCACCGACGACTACTAGCGATGGAAGCCGGGAGCGGTACCACTCAGGCACATGCGCAGAGCAGGGGGGTTTCGGAGTGCCCAGTGCACTCTTAGTCTGTCGCTACAGGTATTACTACAGGCGTTGGGGGACTGGATGGATCTTTTTTTGGCTCCCATCTACTTTTGTCAGGCACACACCGCATTGACCATTTACGACATTGAAGCGATTCACTCCATTCTTGGGGATAATTTTCAGATTGATCCAGAGCAGAGAGTTGCATTGACTTTTGGCAGTACCGCCTTGAGTACATGCAAATGGTCAGAACTGTCCGTAGTATGCGCTGGTGTTATCAATTGATCCATCGAGAAATTTTATACCTACGATAGGCCTAGCCTGACATAATCGGAGACCCCTGATTTAGAGGCAATTGCTCGTATTTTTGACTCTGTCCTTTTCCCCAAGTACCACTTGGTACTAGCGAGGGCGTACAGTACCAGAGCACGAGCAGTTTGCTCTGCCTTCTTTCGCAACTCCTGCACAGACGACCAATCCTCAACGTCCATGCCCTGACGCTCGTTTTTGCTGGACGCATCAGTGTCTTTTTCTTCTTCTTCTCATCTATCCCTCCTATACAAGCGCCGCGCTGCCCTCCGGTCGAATTGATCGCGATAACGAAACGAAACCAAGCCTCTACATCATCACCACCGCCCGCCAAAATCAGGCTCCATGGCTCGTCCCATGGGGTCAGTCCGCCTCAAGAAGGCCAATTCCTCGACGTTGATCCTGGGAGCGGTGCTTTGCATTTTCATCATCATCTTCCTCGTCTCGCCCTCGAGCCCCGCCTCCACCGGCCGCCTGTCTACCATCGTCTCGGCCCAGCATCACCTATCGCCCCCTACCTCGCCGTACCAGAGCCCGCGGTCAGGTGCTGTCCAAGGCCCTCCGCCGGTTACGCGATACAATCTCAACAAGGTCACAGTCACGTCCGATCCCGTTAGGAACCAGGAGCACATCCTGATCCTGACGCCTATGGCCAGGTTCTACCAACAATACTGGGACAATCTCTTGCACCTCAGCTACCCCCATGAGCTGATTACTCTGGGCTTCATCCTGCCCAAGACCAAAGAGGGAAACCAGGCGACATCCCTTCTGCAGCAGCAGATCCAAAAGACGCAGCATGGCCCAGAGAAGGACCGCTTCAAAAGCATCATCATCCTGCGCCAAGACTTTGACCCTGCCGTGGCGTCCCAGGACGAAAGCGAGCGCCACAAGCTGGGCAACCAAAAGGCCCGCCGTGAGGTCATGGCCAAGGCACGCAACTCGCTACTCTTCACGACACTGGGCCCGTCCACCTCATGGGTGCTGTGGCTCGACGCCGACATCGTCGAGACTGAGCCCACGCTGATCCAAGATCTTGCGGCCTTCGACAAGCCCATCATCGTTGCCAACTGCTTCCAGAAATACTACGACCCCGAGACCAAGAAAATGGCTGAGCGGCCGTACGACTTCAACAGCTGGCAGGACAGCGAGAATGCGCTGAAGATGGCGGAGCAGATGGGGCCGGATGACATCCTGCTCGAGGGCTACGCTGAACTCGCAACCTACAGAACTCTTCTTGCGTACATGAGCACTCCCGGTGGCAAGCAGGACCTGGTGGTGCCCCTCGACGGAGTTGGCGGCACCGCATTGCTGGTCAAGGCTGACGTGCACCGTGACGGAGCCATGTTCCCTGCCTTTTCTTTCTACCACCTGATTGAGAGCGAGGGTTTCGCCAAGATGGCCAAGCGATTAGGATGGCAACCGTATGGGCTTCCCAACTACAAAGTAAGCCACCAACCTCTTTATTTCAAGTTTCAAGCACGTCTTATCTGACATTAACGTCTCTAGGTCTACCATTATAATGAGTAAATTAGCATTTACATCCAATTTTTTTCTCATTTGGCAGTTCTCTCCTGTCGTTTTATTTCATTACGGTTACGGCTGTTGGGCTTAGCGTCGATGGCATTGGAGGCGGGTCGTAAGAAGAGGTGTAAGGGATCAAATGCCCACGTTGCATGATACATTCTTCTCTCTTCACAACTCTTTGGAATCGATTTTTTCAAAACAAAAATGATGCTCGGGGTGTCTTGGGTAGGAAGTCAGGGCAGGGTCAGGCACGGCGCGGCGCGACGCGGGCGTTTTCTCGTTGAAAGCATCTAACCTCTCAACCTCTGGCATGTTGAAATTTATATAGAAAAAATCCCCCTTCCCCCTTTCTTTTATATATCTTTTTCAGTCACTACTGTCGGATCGCAGGCATCAGCAGGGAGGAGGGGAAACAGACAAACCCAAAAAAAGGGGGAGGAGGAGGAGGAGGAGGCCATTTTTCAGTCTTTTTTTCAGCCACACCCTTGCCTGGTCTCTTGTCATGGTGGATGGTCTGGAACTGCTGATTTTGTCGAAAAAAGGGGAGAGGAGGTAATCAATGTTGTTTCTCAGGGGATGCTCGATGCGTTACTTTATCATATT
Organism: Trichoderma harzianum CBS 226.95; assembly: GCF_003025095.1. Classification (NCBI taxonomy): domain Eukaryota; kingdom Fungi; phylum Ascomycota; class Sordariomycetes; order Hypocreales; family Hypocreaceae; genus Trichoderma; species Trichoderma harzianum. The sequence continues at coordinate 1,689,516 of NW_020209250.1, read as the reverse complement.
GTCTTTTTAGTTTATGTTACTCGGGAAGGGGGTGGGCGGCAGTACAGTAGAGCCATGTTTTTACGCGAGTTGGAATAGAATCAATCAATGAATGCAATGCGCAAAAGACGTATTTTCTTTCTTTCAGCATTTTGCATTGTCCATGAAGCTCGATCCACAGCCAAGTCCCTTTGTAACCTCCGTGCTCGTAGCATTTCGTCCAGCCCATCCCTAGATATCCAAACCATTCAATATCACCACCTACCCATGTCTTCTAACAATTACAACGTTCGTACATATAAATCATCAAATATCCGAATCCAAAAATAAAACCAAGTCTTCCCGCACCCCCTTACGGGCCATCATATCTCCCCTCCGGCTCCGAGCACCAATATTGCACCAGCTTTCGCGTACCCAAAACATCGCCTCCTCTAAGCAGCGCCGCGACATCAACGTTGAGCGGGCTGTCCGTCTCGGGATAGCTCAGCAGCATGCGCACGGCGCGCACGCACTGCAGCACGCTGTACGTCGGCGTCCACTTGTCCTTGAGCAGGTCGAGGCAGATCTCGCCCGACTGAAGCGCAATGTTGGGGTGCACAATGGTCGTCACGAAGCGCATCTTGGGCGGCTGCAAGGGATACTGCGCGGGGATTTGGATGTGTATGAGCCAGCGGCCCTCTATTCCAATCAAAACGAATTAGCAAAAAGAATAGGAGAAAAAAAAAAAAAAGAAATAACAAGGAAGAAGGGCATCGAGGAAAACACAGGGACTCACCATCGTAGCCCGATCCAATCTCCCTTCCGTTGATGACGGCCTCCCATTCGAATAAATCGTCCTCATTGATCGGGCCCAGCCTCTCCACGCCCTTTTCGTCCTTGCGCTCCTTGCGCCAGCTCTCAAGCTCCTTGATGAGTCGCTTCGCTCCGCTTCTTGCGCTCATTGTAAATGTTGCGTCGCTGTGCTTGTCGCTACGTTTGGTGGTGTGAGTATAGACAAAAGGGGGTATCGCGTAGTGCTGGAAGAGTATCGCTTCGCTGTAGATGCAAAATAAAAATGGACGCGAACGAGAAACGCTCCTATGTAAAATACTATTAGGTATTACGGATATGGAAATGGAAACAATAACAAATAACAAGCTGCGAGGCTGGAGCTGGAGCTGATGGCAGGGATACGATGTCACCCGCAGCCGCGGTACAGTGTTAGTCATCAAGCCGAGGGTGGGTATGGCGGGAAATCTCCCGTTTCAGCTGCTTTTAGAGGCCGCTCATTTGTTTACTCTGTGCTTTATAGATAGGGATCATAAAAGGGTACTGCTATTCTAGTACGGGATAGAGCCAGGATTTGATTGTTCCATTGTAGTAACAAGAAAGGAGGATGAATCAATGGACAAATAGGTAGCATGATAATCGCTTGTAATCTTCATGTGCCGGCAACATTCGCACGTATGGTAATGGGTATCCTGACACAAGTATATATTCATCATAATAATGCGAGCCTATTAAATCAAACTTTTCGCAGGCGGAAACAACCAGACCGAATCAACGCGCCTCGCCCTCTCTCCTCTTCCTTCGCACTCCCGTAGAAGTCCCTGATCCCGTAGTCGTCCTGCTCGATGTGGTCCTCCTGGTTGGCGCCGGCTCAATCCTCTTTCTTGTTGTTGAACGCGTGCGAGACGAGGCTTTTTCACGCCCAGGAGGAGACTCGGGTTCCACCTCGACCACTATCTCTTCTCTACCCTTGACAATTTGACTCGGGCTCTCGTCCGCCAGAGCTAGCTCTTCGCTGGTCTCCTCGGAACTTTGCCGCCTTGACGATCCTTGCTGGCTCCAGCCAGAGGTTGACCCGGGTCTGCCACGGCGTGACATGGAACTCAGGTCAGACTGACCAGAGCCATGGCGCTTGGGAGCATGTGAAGCACGAGGCCCAGCTGTTTGATACTGGAAGGGGTCTTTTGATACGTCCTCATGGATGCTGGATGGTCGAGATGTAGAAATGCCAGACTTTGGCCGAGGGCGCGAGCTGGAGGGAGGGGGAAAGTAACCCATCTGAGGAGAGGCCTCGTCTTCTTCAAGTGCGTCGCTCCCGGAAGGCTGTCTTGACAGGGAGCCGGAGCCGGAAGCTTGGCGTGAAACTGACAGTCGAGCCATTGACTCAAACTGAGCAAGCGGTATAGCCACACGTTCCTGACGCCGCCTGCGGTTTCTTCGCTCCTCCTCCTCCATGCGCCGCTGCCTCCGCTCGAGGGCCGCAACCTCTTCCTTGCTCAGTCGTACGTCAGTCCGGCCCTTGGCTTGGGCCTTTTCGATCCGATAGAGCGCCTTTTGCACCAAAGCCTCTTCCTTGTCATCCTCGTCTTGCTCGCCATCATCCGAGTAGTCCTCGTCGTAGCTATCACCAGATGAACTACCCTCTTCGTCTTCCGTGTCATACCGCCGGTGCTTGCGGCGTACCATGCCATTTTCTCTATTCCCTTCCATACCATCATCGTCCGACACCAACTCTTCAACCCTGCCTCCGTATTGCGCAGCATCCCCACTTGTTTCCCTCCGCCCGCGCCGCGATGGTCTTCCCCATTGGGGCGCAAATTTGGGAGCTCGCGGCCGACCATTTAGACCGCCTCCCCGGAAAAAGCCTCATCGATAGGCTTGTCCATGAAACTTGCGTGACCCTAGATCCAATTAGCATGTCGGGGTCGCTAAATAAGGTTCTCGTATTGTCACTTACAAGAATACTTGCGCCGCTAGCTCCAATGAGCCACAGCAAGGTTGAGAATGGAGAGGCAATGAGACCAATGGGAATGCTGACAACCAGCAATCCAGTCCAAAGCTGGGAAGTAGTCGCCTTGAAGGTTCCAATCTCGAGGTCTCGGCCGTCGAGCTTGCTGATCAAAAACATGCCTCCAATCACAAAGATGATGTCGAAGAGCAGAAGCCAGTTGGTCAGCAGAGCGTAGATGCTGAGCATGAGGAAGAGGACGGCATAGTTGCTCGAGAAGTGGCCCAGGTTGTAGTTGACGCGGGACTGCACCTCAGCAAAGTTGGCCGGCTTGGACAGGCGCTTGAAGTCGAAGAACTCGGAGATTGGGCGCAGATTGGAGAAGCGGCCGCTCAGAGGTCCCGCGCGGAGGCCCTGGAAGCGCTCTCCAAGGTTGAGGCGGGACGTGATGAGATCGAGGGGAATCTGGATGCGAGACATGTTGGATGGATGTTTGCTGTTCTTGTCCTTGTCTAGACACCGAAATTGTCTGTATATATAATCTGCGCGTGGGTGCGAGGAGCGATCAGGCAACAGCAACTGTTGATGCCACGGTAATCCGATATTTGATGATGCAAGGAGCTTGGATATGCGGCTAGAGAAAAGAGGACCCCAGTTAGCGAACGGTACTTGGTAATATCGCAAGGCTTGCGTGGCCGGGTACCGAATCCAAAAGACGGTTGCGTCAAGGCGGTGATGCCGCTATCAATTGAATTGCAGAAGCCTAGATCCCCGTGCTAAAGAAGAACAGTAAATACATACCAGAGCTGAAAGGCGCAGGTCCCTTGAAGCTGGTCGAGAACGCGGCTGGTGTATGTTTCCTTTTGGTTTAAAAGGAGTAAAAAAATGTCGATCTCTAGTATTTTTTTTTTAGAGTTCGGAGGTTCCTGAATGCCAGGGGGTGCGAATACGTGGCAAATGGAAGCCAGAGATACGAGTGCTAGTACGTACTGCCTCAGCCACCCAAAATATCTGTTTTGGGCAAAGCCGGGCTATTCTAGGAATCACATGTGAGTTAGAGCCGCACTCTGAAGGAGCCATTGAGGTCAAGACAGAAGAGAGGAAGAATGTGTCCAAAGGGATTCCAATGCGCCTGAATCCAATTCTTTTTTAGGGCTTTCAGGCTTCATTTTGTTTTTTCGAGTCACCGACCAGCAAGACAAGACGCGAGATTCAGTCATTACGGCACAAAGTCGCATGTACGTACCTAGAGTGTCCCCGCAACCCCTCCTCAGGAAGCGCAGACCGCCACCTGATGGATTCGTCGTCTTCTATTTTCCTCCTCAGGCTGAGAAAGGAAAGACGAAGAAGAGGAATGGAGAAGACAAAAAGAAAGAAGAGAAAGGAAGGGGAAGAGAGAGAAAAAGAAGAGAAGAAAAAGAGGAGGGGAGAAGCGACGTGACAGAATGGATCCGTGGGCAATCGGGCAGCTACAGGCTACAGACCGGACTCTTACCAGCAAATGTTACATGTACTGCACTGCTACACTCTTATCCACCCCGGTGCAGCAACAGGTCACCGCTCTCTGGCTCCCGGTCAGCGAATGGGGTTGCAGACCAGCGGTCTCGCAGAAGAGACTAAAAGCAGGCCATGTCTTATATTGTTTAGCACTTGAACCTGTAAGATGGTGTTGTAATGGCAACATATCCGGGGGCCTACCTACCTGTAGTGCTCTAGTAGCAAGATCTCGGGTACCACTAGGATATTTCTAGCGCCTCTAGTTCTTGATCCGACTTCTGCGACAATGCGGTGAACACCGGTTACCTCGTATGCTAAACTAGTAGATCTTGATGAATTTTTCTTTCTAGATGATTCTTCTATCCCCGAGTATCCGAACGTCGAGGTTTGAGACGCAATGCCCCATCACGCATGTCTGTCTGATGCGAACGAGCCCACATGCCATGAATGCAATGGTGGGAGCATGAACCCAGCTTGGGCACCCATTAAAGCATGAGTACCTAATGAAGAGCATGCAATCCTCATTTGTCTGCTGCACTCTTAGATTGCAGTAGCAATGCTTTTATATAGGATACTGACGCACCTGGTCACATTGGATATGGTGTCAGAGAGCTTGCTTCCCTATGAAACTGGTGTATCCTCTGCACGGACCTTTTCGTCCATCCACGCATATTGCCTCTCGTGGCCCAACGGAAGGAACGATTCGGCCCAGCAGATGACTGTGACGTCTTCCTCCCTTCTGCCACACGCTCTCGTAGATTTGTACCTGTGTGTAGTAGAGACTTCTGAACAGCTTCAATTACACCTCAGAGGAGGATCATCGACTAGCCCTCCAAGTACCCAGTACGAACCTGAGCAGGTAGCCATCCTCATCACGTAGCATCAGCATAAAGTCGCCGAAAGCAAGCAAGAATACACTCCCTGTCGCTCCAACTCTAACCTCCACACCCAAACCGACACACAGACCCCCTTTCTAAAACATCAGGATACAGGAACCAGATGCATGGTTGGGACCGTACCGTGACGGCCACCATGAGGATCTGCCTAGAGACGCACCGCCGCAGTCTGTATCGTTATTAAGATCCCTTAAAAACACTCTTGCTTTCTCGGGGCCGATATGAAGATCAAGTGTTTCGGCTAGTATTATACACTGCGCATATTATTCATAGATACACAAAGTAGAAAAAAAAGGCGTGGACCCAACGCACAACCAGTTGATGCTCTCACTATGCCAGACCTGCCGTTCAAAGATGGGGTATATCGCAAACAAAAAGAAACAAAAAGCGACTGAGATGAACAAAGAAGAAAAGAACATCGTTAAAAGAGAGAGCTGAACAGATTAGACCTCATAAAAGTAGTCCTCATCGAGCCCCTCTCGGCTTGGCACGATCCCACCTCCAACAGGGGCTTCATCCATCCTCACGTTGAGTAGCCGAATCTTCAGTCCATATCCGCCCACCAGATTGACCAGTTTGCTCGTCTCGGCCGTGATTGGAGCCTGATTCAGTATCATCAACATGCCATCCAGCCACTCCGAGGCCACGCTATGGCTGGTGGGCCAGAGAGCCAAGATTGGTTGTTCCTTTGCATCCGCATTGCCAGTCACAGCATCGGCAGGGTTTACGAAGCTGTAGATGGTAATCTTGGTTGTCGACTTCTCTCCACCGCTGGTGATGTTTTGGATGGTCGCCCCGCTAGCCGTTGTCTTGGAGTCGTCGGTAGACGCAGAGACATTGGATACGACAGAGCTTATAGTGGTGAGATCAATCTTCTCCTGCAGGCTATTTAGGCCAGGATCTTGCGCCATCTGCTTCTCAAAATCGGTGTAGTGCAAATATCGGCGGTTATGCGACAGCTTGGCGAACCTCCACGGCTTCTTCTCTCCTGTCTCATCCCTCTGCGAAGCAGGGCGATGGAACCAAGCACCCTGGAGCAGGCACCGAACCCTCTGCTCCTTGACAAACTGCAGGGCCTCCTGCTTCAAGACATCTCGCACTTGGTAGAGATGCTTGCCCCACGTTTCCTCAAATGACATCTCAAGCAGCTCCATCTGGAGCTCCCGCAGTCTAGCTATGTCGTATTCTTGTAACTCGTCCTCCACTTCCATAACATCGCTCGTCCGGGGAGATTGGCCAGCAACCCGCTCTATCAGGATACGCACCAGCTCTGCCACCTTTTCAAAGTCTTCCAGTACGGCACCAGTAGCTTTCCAGACACGAAAGAAGGCATGCAGCCCGGCAATATGTAGTCGGGGCCACTGCAGCAGTAGTGGTCGAAACACCCTGTCATAGTCCTTGGTATCGACTCCCTGGTATCCCTTCATGTCCTCCATATCAGCCTTGTCCACGTCAAAATGCTCATAGAGCATCATCGTCACGGCCAAGCTCGCACGGGCAATTGGACAGCGCTCATGCAATGGCTTTGTGGCCTGTTCCAACAGCAGCTTTTGAAATCGGTCCTCATTCTTGCGCACGTAGTCGGTCAGATCCATCATGCCGAGATATCCAGTCACGTCAAAGTCTTGGGCAGGGCTCTCCGTCTCGAAACCCAATCTCCTCCATTTCTCTGGGTTGTGCTTCCTCCCATCCTTCCTGGTCGCCGTCGTGTCTCCTGATCCCTCTCTGACATGGCCATTTGCAGTAGATCGGTCCGGTGCACTCGATAGATGAAGACTCTTGAGCGACCGCCTGTGTTCTGGTCGTTCTAGATCCACCCTGACGTCCCTCCACTTTCTGAGCACGACTTTGTTCAAGTTCTGAAACTCTAGTGCAGGGTGTGCGAGATCTTGAAGACCGGAGCCTTGCATCAGCTTGTAAACCGCTTTGATCAAGCCCAGGTCTTGCAACCGCTTCATGAGCTTGGGCCACTCTTCGCCAGCACCCTTTCCATTCCCGCTTGCCATGACGCTCTTAGTCGACAAGGCATCTCGAATCAGGGCGTTGACCAGCATAAGGGCGTTCGCACAAAGGGCATGGTCGGCACTATTGAGCTGCTGCACAACAACGTCGAAAAACTGCGGGTACACGGCCACGGCCGGCTTCAGCGCCCGAAACCCAAAGGCTCCGTGATCTTGAGTCGGCGACTCGGGGCTGCTCGACTGAGAATGTCCGACAAGGGCAACTAGAATCGACATTGCGCCCCTAAGGATGTTAACCAGGGGATTCGTCACAATCAGTTCCACAATGCGCTCCACCAACTCGCTCGCGGTCGGTCCTTCGAAAATGTCCCAGCCCATGTCGACCTCGAGCAGCCTCGTCAGGCTCTGGAGCGAGTAGGCAAGAGTGTTGCCGCCGGAGCCCATGATGAGGCGCCGCAGGATGACGAGACCGCCAGAGGAGATGAAGACGTCGGCGAAGGCGGGATCGTTGATGGACGACTGGAGCTTGAAGACGGCCATCTTACGGGCCGCATCTTCGGGGCTCGCCAAGCGAGAGAGCAGCGCGGGGATGTCTGCTTGATCCATGGTGCCGATTTCGTGAGGATATCTGAGAGAAGAAGAGAGAGGATTAGATTCACCAAACGCACGTGTCTTGGTGATGGTGCGTTGATGATAAAGTCATTGCTCTGTCTGGGAAACAAGGGCGGAACTGGGCAAGAATCAAACGATTGGGACAGCGATTCGTGTACGGTGATTTCGTATGGTGAAGAGTCGAGTCTCCAGTGTCAGGGGATGATTAAAGGCATCGCCCAATTGAGTATAGCACCGTGATAGCTTTCTGCAGGTCCCCAGGTTAGTGCCAATTTCAGGTAGGCGCGTCGGGGCGCGTTTCTGCAGCCCTTCCAAAAGAGTCTCGACTAAAGATTCAGGGCTACACTCTTCCATGCTCCATACCTTATATTACTAGTCTACAGGACTCAACCTGGATATAAGCATCAAATTTGCAGATACAATGGACATGCGAATGTATGTCAAAGCAAGTTTGAAATATTGAATCCTATCTTGAATTATGCTACATCAGATACAAAGCTGTTTGAGGACCTCTCACGGAAGGTTTACGGACTAGACTAGGTACGTTGTTACCGAAGTGTCTAGCGGCTGAGAACGCAGCATTCAAGGGTGTGAACCACATCATCTTAACGTCGCGTGGAGACTGAGTTGACTGCCTCAATGTTCTCAGGTACTCTACATGTAGGTATGCGAAACATTTCGTTCACTCATCATCACCATCCTCCTCGTACTCAGGCTCTCGCCCAGGGAGGTTTCCTTCCGGAATTGCCCTGAAACTGTGATCAGGATCATGTGTGGTCTTTGCTGTCCAATAACACTTGAAGCAGAAGTTGAACTTGACACAACTCTCACATTGCCACCGCACCCCGATTATAGGCTACAACATGTGTCAGTATAAATCTGCTAATCGGTGCGTCTAACTTACAGAGAGGAAGCAGCCATCGCAGTATATACCCCGGTGCACCTGGCCAATCTTCCAGCGTGAGTAGCGGGACTTGATTTTCCCCTCTAACTAGCAGAGCGCAATCCTGCGAGATGCCAAAATAGGCTTCTTCGCTCTCAGCTATAACAAGAGCCTGGAAAGATGTGAGAGATCAACAAAATCCGTCTCCAGCAAGTGAAAATGAAACAAATCACCTGTTTCACGATAGCTCCGCCAAGATCACGCGTTATGAAGGCTATCGGGGTTCTTTGATTCTGCGACATACGTCAACGTTAACGTGTGCCCAATTATGACCTACTATGAGAATTGTCTGACCTTTTCCTTCTCGGATCTTTTGAGCGATAGTTCCTTTAGGAGCACTTCAGAAATTCGAATTAATCTGTTAGTCAAAAGCTAATCAACGCCGTCATTCAATTTGGAATTGAACACCATAACGCGAGCATTGATTTGCATATAGAGATCTTTAAGAGCGGTGTTCTCTTTCTTCTCATTAGTGGTGTCGGTCATCCAAGGTTCACACAGATCTTGTCCCATTCCATCCACTATGACGATGCTACTCCATCTGATTAGATATCGAGAGGCATTTTGGCAAGATATGTAGTAAATGCTGTTCTTACTCAATGTCGGGATAGTCTTTAGCTCCGTGAATGACCTCCAGCCCCCCGGTATGATCCGTAGGCTTATTGTCGCTCGGCATACTGATATTCGGGCCGCATCAGGAATATAATATGTTCTGACAGATGTCACTTAGAATGATCCTTCAAAATTTTAGTGTATGTTAAAGTGAAAGGATAGGGTTGCGAATTTCCGCCGCTCTTGAAAGCCCAGGGGAGGAGGGCCGTGCGGGAAGATACATTCCGCCCGGCGCAATCGAGACGTGTGCAGGACAAAGAGATGTGTAGGACAAAGGTATGTTATTTACATGTAATTACTCTGTATAAAAGATTAAGATGAAGTTTGTGGAGTGTAGTTATTATATGTCTTGCTGGCTGAGATGTGGTCGTACCGAATCCTGGCCCACCCCACGAGGAGGAGTAAGGCAGGTGGCCGAGCAGTTAGGTATCTATATTTCTCTTTTTCTCTCTTCTGTGTGATTTCCATTGGCTCGATTGTGACGTTCAATTTCGCGCAACCAAATACTCGCGAATATGAGTTTCACTGCTTCTGAATATACAATGGTTTCGACAGGAGATGCTGATAGCATTGTCCAGAGCCTCACTACTTAGGACACGACAATCAACGGAACGCACTTAACCTCGGCGGAGGCGTTAAAAAAGTTATTCTCGTCGCAATTGATACCCAACAACGAAAAAGAATTCCTAGAAATCTCTGGCACTGAGGATGACTACATGAATTCCAGTGACGACCAATTTGAAGTTTTTTCCCTGCACAAGACTCTGGTAACCAAATTTCAAGAAATTGTCAAGAATACTAGAATGGACAAAGAAAGATGAAATCAAAGAAATCACCCCACATCATTCACCTGGTGATTCCGATGAGGAGCCTTACAGGACACAAATAGAGATAGGTGTCTTCACGCTGGCAAACTCGTCGTCTGCAAGTTCAATTTCTGAAGATGATGGATGGGGTTGAGGATCGGGCTACATCTCTCAGAATAGAGGAGAAATAACAGAGGCTCAAAGACTTGGAAGAAGAGCTGCTGTTGGTGATACATGAGACAAAACTGGTAATTCAGCAGGTCATACAGGTTGATGAATACAATACCTAAGCTATAAGCCAATCAGGATCCAGTTGTCCAGGTTTCAGATCCAGGAACAAATCACAACTCCACAGCGCTTAAGTCAACTCCATCCTTTGACCGTTTCCAGGTGGATCGAAGCAGTTCCACTCAATTAATCAGCCACACACGTGACTCAGCCTCGTCTATGATTGTGGCGCTCTCATAGCTCCTAAGCCATATTGATTCTTTCCAATCCTCCCATCAAAGCAAATCTCCCGATTGATATCATCCACCAAAAAAAGTCATACATCATCACAGCCTCGTCACATTTTCTCCATTCCACACAATAATCCACAATGGCCAATTTCCTCGCCTCCATCTTCGGCACCGAGCTCGACAAGGTCAACTGCTCCTTCTACTTCAAAATCGGCGCCTGTCGCCACGGCGATCGCTGCTCGCGAAAACACGTCAAGCCCTCGTACAGCCAGACCATCCTCATGCCGAACCTGTACCAGAACCCCGCCTACGACCCCAAGAACAGGATGAACCCTTCGCAGCTGCAGAATCACTTTGACGCCTTTTACGAGGACATCTGGTGCGAGCTCTGCAAGTACGGCGAGCTGGAGGAACTCGTCGTCTGCGACAACAACAATGATCGTATGTTTTCTCTTTTCCCCCAACCCTTCTTCCATTCTATATGACCCTCCTCCCATTGCTAACATCTCTCTCTCTACAAGACCTCATTGGAAACGTATACGCCCGCTTCAAATACGAAGACTCCGCCTCCGCCGCCTGCGAACAGCTAAACAGCCGCTGGTACGCCGCGCGCCCCATATACTGCGAACTCAGCCCCGTCACCGACTTCCGCGAGGCCTGCTGCCGCCTCAATTCGGGCGAGGGCTGCGTCCGCGGCGGCTTCTGCAACTTCATCCATCGCAAGAACCCCAGCGACGAGCTCGACCGGGAACTCACTCTCAGCACCAAGAAGTGGCTCAAGATGCGCGGCCGGGACGAGCGGAGTGTGAGCCGGTCACCCACGCCGGAGCCCACCAGACGGAGGTTTTAAGAAGGGGGCATACAAGTACGCGCAATCATTGGGATCTGTTTTGGGAATCAAGGATAATTAGGGATACATGTACTCTTGCGCTCAAGGTCTGGCGTTCCGGTGGGCATCTTCTCAAGCAAAGTTAATAAGGGATCAAGAGAGTTTACGATTGTTAGCAACGTATCGAGCACATGAATCAAAGTTGATATAGTTGATATATTTGCCAACCCTCCCAACGCTGCCGTCCCATCGCATGCCCGTGTTAAGACCCAAAGACCTGCTCCCTGCCAACACTGAAAATTAAGCACAAATGCATCACGGTGCGCGCCCATTTATATCGTAGCCTAGCCCGATGTTGTTTGCGCCGTTATTCTGTCAAGGTATTTCCTAGCCGCCTAGCCAATGATTACTCCCAAGATTTTTCATTCCCCACACAAGATCTTCGA
>NW_020209250.1:1612669-1677746 GCF_003025095.1 Trichoderma harzianum CBS 226.95 | reverse complement strand
CCCCCTTTTTTTTTTTCATAAGTCCTACAGGAGGTCGCCATCTGCCGGCAAGTCCTTTTTCATCTCCTGAGTAAAGTCGATCAGGGGGCCTTCTGCGGGTTTGCCAGTCGCCGTGAGCATGCGCTCGATTTCGTCCGGGGACTTTGCAGCCGGTGTGGGAGCATCTTCATTACCAAAGTCAATTAGGCTATCCTCTTCCTTAGGCTTTTCGACTTCCTTGGGGTTTTCAACCACATGGTTTGTCGACTTTTTGGTCACCTTTGGCGAGGTAGCCTGTGGCGGAATGGATGTCGCGCCGCCAGATGTCTGGCCAGCTACAATTGGGTATATGGCGAGGATCTGTTCTGTCTGCTTCTCGGGAGATGCTGCGGTATCGCTGTGAGGTGTTAGTTGTTTGACCAAAGATGATTTGTGGGGATGACACCAACATATGAGCATTGATGATCCACTCCAAGCTCTCTTCGCCTTCCTCTGGCTCTCCAGGCCCGCTCCTAACAGCACGGAAGAGGCGCGGGAGCCATTCGACATTGTCATGGGCCCTGGCGGCAGCCTCCTCGCGCTGTCGGTCTTCGATCTTTGTCTTTTCGTCCGTGGCTAGCTCGTGGTTGCGTTCCTTAACGGCCTTGGCGGTCTTTTCCCATAGTCTTTGAGATTCTCGCTCTTCCTGCTCCTTAATTGGCCGAGCCAATGGTGGGCTGGGCTTTGACTTGGTAGCGTTAAAGAACATGTCTTGGTGGCCAGTCTTTCAAGTTACCCTTGTCAGCAAAATTCGCCATGTCTGGAAAGAGCAACTTACCCTCAGATCCTTGATAAACATTTCTTCACTCCATAGGCCCGAAAGCTCAAACAGGACTTCGCCAGTACTCTCCCTCTTGATTACGCCGCCAATAGCGTTGTAAGTGCCTCCAACCCAGCCCTTTGTCTTGAAATCAATGTCGGCGGTCAAGTCAAGTTCGGGACACCGGACAAAGCTGTGGTCGCCAAGCTCATACTTCATTTTGCCGAATAAGATTCCTCTTGCATACATGTTGGGCTGTGTTAATATGCTACGAAAAAGTTAGCAACTAGAATCGCTGCGTCAGATCTTTTGGGGATGTGACTCACTATTGCTCTCCCTTGGACTTATTGCTACCCCTGTTTAACAAGGTAAGGAAAGCAATGCCCTCCATCAAGCTGGCAGCGGAATTGCCCAGGAATCTACTCCGGGGCTTGAGGGTACCATCAATTCGGATATGGTGATCGGGGGCCATGTAAAAGTAGCTTGACTTGGGAGGGTGATGTGAAGTCTGTTCAGAGATGTAGTAGGCACGCTTGTTGCCCTCGAGATCCCAGTAGCAGGAGAAGATTTCGCCCAGGATCGGATTCAGCGGTTTCTTGACTCCCCTAAAGCCTAATCGTTAGCCAAATGCACCGCTCCTGTCAGAACAGACACACATACGGTGGGCGAATGTGCCAGCCACTCAAGTAGAATTTAACGACGGATACAAATCGCTCGGTGGGATCGTCGATGGTGGGAATATGCAGGAGCATCTCGGGGTGGCACATGAAGCTGCAACCGGGTCAGCACGGCTACAAAGTAAGCAGAGCTCAAAGGCATACTTTGTTATCCTCTCCAGCATACTTCGGGGCTCGAGAATAAAGGTGGGCAAGACCACGCGACTCAGGTCCGCGCCAGGACGCAATTGTGAGATGATGTGCGAGAGAACTGCAATCTAGTGAGCCCAACGATTCCCATATTCCAGAGTGATCCCAGCTCTCCATGTCGCCATGCCAAGCTTCACCTCCCCTCCCCCGCCATGGTGTTGCGCAGCTTACCATTGCCCTGATCCGGCTCCAACGACTGGCCATCGTCATCGTTATCGATCTTGCCTTCGTCGGTTGAGGATCGATTGCCTGCAGGTTGCGCAAACCAGTTGGTTAACATTTTGTTTTTTTCGCAAAGCAGTTCAACAAGGGGAAATGTAGGTGAAGGGTCGTAACGCTACGGGAGCGCTCGGGCTCGCAGGACGAAGGGAATAAAAATGAATGGGTATGTAGGGCCGCTCTCCCAAGTGTGGGCAGACAAGGGGGAAAACCTCTCTATCTCTACTATGTGCGCGTGTCTTGGGAAACCCCGGGGATAAGAATTTAAAAAACGAAGTCATCCAGGTGCTGAAGAAATGACGGAGGCGGAGGGGTCAAATGGCACAGCACTCACTACCAGCCGTAGACGCTCTACTCCTCCGGGGGAGAGCTAGCACGGACGAAAGCCCCATGGCCCGAAATTAAGCTACTGTAGAGCTCGCTCGCTCGGGAAACAGTGGAAAAGAGAAAAAATCCAGCGGCCGGCAGCCCCTCTAACTCCTAAAATTTTTTAAGATTGAGCAGAGCAATGGCGAGGCTCAAGCATATAAGACGTGTGGTAGCGAAAGCAGGTATTCGAATTCCAAGATTGCAGCAGAGGAACTCGGGTTATCCTCCTCGTCTGTGACTTTTTGCACTTTGGTGGGCGCAAAAAGCAGTGCAGCGCAGAGCAGTGCAGAGCAGACCAAGGGTGGCGGAGCGGCGGTTACTTTGGATTGATGACTGACGTATTTCGGGGCGAGCTGTGAAGCTTAGTAGGCGCTGTAGGTCTAATGTAGTAAAAATGATGGCTCGAACCCACGACCCCGGGAGAGTGCTTAGCAAAAGCGAGAAGAGGAGGGAAGCGAGGAGAAATGAGGATAGAAATAAAAGGGAAAAAGAAGCGAAGACAAAAGGGAAGCTACGTCAAGCTAGAAAACCAGGGTATTGTCTGTCTGGTATTAGCCAAGTAAAAAGTCAACGTCCGTTGTACTCATACTGCGGCATGTGTGTATGAGCTGATCTACCTAGCACCAAGAACTCGAATTACTGGCTAACCCCATGTTCGGGCTTTTCATTTACAGGTGCCTGCAGCCCCAAGGAGGTTGAATCCGTCCGGCGGATGCCACCGAACCGGCTATTGCACTTGGGCTGCGTCTTGAAAGAATCCGGGTGCCTATGAAGGAAAACGGGATACGTAAGGATATTCGTACTGGGCACCGAGGCCTCCTCCAGTACTTAGAAGAGACCCAACCTCTAATGATGATGCCATACCTCCGATTGACAATGGGCGGCAAAAAAAAAAAAGCAGAGTGAGGGCCAGCCACATGTAAATCCACGCCTTTCTTTGTACGCTTTTGCGCAATATACGAGGTATCGGGTACCTATCAGGAACCACATCATCACATGCCAATTACGTACTCTCTACATGAATCTATGACGTTGCCGCTAAACCTGTCACAGGGTCAACGAATCTAGCCGCTGGGCGATGTACTCGGTACCTACTAGGTATGACAGCTCTCACCAAGCTTCAATGTCAATTATCTCAGCGGAACACGCACCTTAGGGCCCCGACACCAAGGGCAGCATTCGTCCTCGCCGCGTGTTGCCGTGACGAAGCATCCCCAGAGACAATCTGCATATGTCCTACATACCAACCTGCCTGCACAGGCACATATCCCTACCTACATACACATGTCGAGATACCTCAGCTTTGATCAAGCCGACTCACCAGCTTTTGTACTAGCTACCTACTGCTAACCTCAGCTGCTAGCTCGCGGCCACCATCAACGGCAAAGCTCTCCCAGTCAGATCTGGCATCGTGCCAATATACCGCCTTATTACTGGATCCCCCCCGAATCTCATCTCTCCAGACAGCGCACCGTACGTTAGACATGTACTTTTAAACCCCCTACTAACAAGGAAACAAACAGAAAAAAAACTGCGCAGGATTACTGTACTGTACTCTACTTTCTACAAGATAATCACCCCGAGCCAGATGCTATAGCAATAAGCTGGCAGCAGCAATTACCACCTATGTACTAGGTAGCAAGACCAAGCCCATAAGCAGCCAACAAAATCTCTTTACGGCCGTAGTTTTGTCCAAAAAATTAATAGAACATATTAGCAAATCCCAACAAAATCCCCCCTTCCATCTCAAGCCGAAGAAAAAAAAAACCACCGACTTTCCCTTTTCTCAGCTTCCCCATAATACTTCGGCCGCCGGAACCCTCTCCGAGCCGCGGTCCCCAAATAGCCAACGCACCTCGGAGTCGATATAAAGTCCGGCACGACAAGGAAAACAAAGAGACGCTGTAAATAGAAAAAGAAACAAGAAGGTCATGCAAACACACACAGCGTCTTAGCACTAGAAGCTTCATATCCCGCCGCTCCCGAGTTTGGCACATGGGACGAGACTTTGCCGCTACGGCCTCATGTAGTTTAGGGAGGGGGCCCCAGATCAGGGAGAGGCTGCCTTGCTGCTTGCTTCTTGATTATCATGGTGAAAACACAAAGGAATTGCCACCGTCCTGATTACTATTGCTTTCTAATAACTATGTTGTTCCGGCTAACAGACATCATGATCTCGACTCTAAACCCAAGGAAACTAGGCGGCTGTGGCGACTTCACAACGATAAAGAACTAGCTCGATAATTGTGCGCGTCACACTGAGTCCTCAAACCGGTATCTCATCTGCAGACCACATGCTCCAATTATGCTAGCTTGCCCATCTGCTTTTCAAAGGCGCACCCAGTTCTAGACAAGCAGAAAATGAAAAATCCAAACGCTCTAGGTATATACACATACTATTATCTTCATGGCTGATCCAAGATTGCACATGGACTGCCGCGGGGAATACGAAGGGGGAAATAGTCTTTAAGCTCTCTCCGCCAATGCTTGCAAGAAAAGTACATCCATCGCTAAATTCGACCCTGCTCTTTATATCAGGTCATGCTTCCGCCCATCCTTTTTTCTTCTCTCTTGGGTATTTCATATACGTCTCCTCGGAGCGACGGGCCGTTTGCTCTACTGGTAGATAAACCTGACCAATGGCTCTTCTCCCCTGGCGTGGCTCCTACTCTGCTCCCTGCTCCGCCTTTTCGTCCCTGTTAAAGGTATATCCACGATGCCAACAATCTACTCTAAATTCCGGCCCGCTACAAAGCATGGGTGCATACCGCTTTGCTGGATCGCAGCACTTAGACAGTGTGTTTGGAAGCTGCAGCGCAACCACTGCTCATGCGCATCGTTATCGGCTGATGGGAATTGTCATGTACGTATCCGCGTTAATTGCTATCCCGCTCACTTCATTCGTGATATCCTCGAAGAACCCTTGATAGGGGCCGGAAGACATTGGGCAAGGCGATCCCGATCTATGTAACAGTTAGCAACAGCTCAGATCCTGCACTGCAGTTTTTTTGGTACACAAAAGCCCTCTGCTTGGCTTACCGTCTTCGTTTTCAAACATGATGGAGATATCGTCGTGCTCGCCCGGCAGATCCGGCAGATCTAGGCAGACAAAGGCCATGTCGTCGTAGTCCCCGTCTTTGTCGGCCGGCAGCCGCGGGAGCGGAAACTTGGCATCGACAAACCGAATGCCTGACTTGCTGCCTCTGTGGAAAGCCTCGTAAAGATCGGTGCCCTTGAGTACGAAATTCATGCAGTGCCCGTGGCTGAACTCTTCGAAGAATGCCAGTAGCTGCAACTGCTTGTCTTCTTGCTTGATGACCTGAATTCTGGTATATCCTGCCTCCCACTTCTTGTGAATGGGGACAACCATGCGACGCCGCGCAATGGCAAATGTGACTGCCAGCGCATCAAAAACGACTTCAAAGCCGAAGACTGCGTATTGGAAGGCATGGAGGTCTTTGAGGCTATTGAACTCGATGGATCGTATCGTCTGGTTCATTTTGATGAGCTGCAGCGAGTCCCACATATTTCGCGGCACGTCCTTGCCCACTTGCGATTCGGCGATTGCAATCGTCATATCCTGCTGTGGTTGGCGAAGGAACTTGAGTACTTTGGCGTTGCTGACCTCCAGGCGCATCCGCAGCTCCCCAGGCTCGACGTTGATTCTGTCGGTGATGGTACCGTACTGATGCTCCAGGACAATCCTCAGCCTGTCTGCAAGGACCGTAGGAGCCGCATCTCCCTCGGAGCCGTACTCGTCATTCACAACTCTACCGGCCTTCCACTGCAGCCGGCTAAAGGGTGCCATACCAAGTGGCTCGCGAAGGCTTTGGGCAATGGTAACACCGGTAATTTGCACGTCGGTAAAGACTTTCTCGCCGGGCTCTATAGACGTACCAGTGAGCAGCGAATGGAAGCGAGCGCGTTCTTTTTCGTCGCTAAACACCATTACCATTCGGCCTTTTTGTCGACCATTTTCAAACTTGACTGAAAAGGCAGGTAGGTCTCCCTCAGCTCTGAAGAATCCAAACTGCACTGGCAACGGCGGAGGATAAGTGTGGGACACTCCACACGCTGTCCTCGTCTTTGGCCCTGTCACAACTGCTATGCGGAGCCCAGTGTGCCAGCATCGTTGTCCCTGTGGTCCATTCTCCTTGCGGAGCTTTTCGAAGAGGGCTAGGTCACAAGAAGGTATCTGATCCTTGGGGAATGCTCGGGAGTTGGGGTCCGCATCCAGGTACTGAAAGGATTTGAGTGTGTTTCGGAATACCACCTGCTCGTCGGGCCGCGGCTGGAGCGTTTGCTGAAGCTTCGAGGCGTAGTCGTACATGTTGTAAAGCATTCTGTAGTCGCTCTGTGTCAACTGCACCGACAGCTTGAAGCCACGAGGTAGGCGCAGGTCAAAGGAAGAAGTCTCAGGTCTCCAACGAATATCTTCCCAGCAAGGCCCGCCTGCGCTTGTTCGATCCTGGATCGGCAGTTGGATGTTACCGTCCTGGCTAGAAATCACAAAGATGAGACCGTTCTGCTTGGTAGGTCGAACCAAAGACAGCATGCAGACGAAGCGCAGCTGCTTGTTCTCTCTCCCTTGCTCCATGAGGTATACCTCGGTGGGCAATCTGCCATAGCAAAACGTTTCCGCCGTATCGCCCACGGGGAAAGCGTCCAGAAGCTCGAGGTAGGTCATGGGGTGCTGCATTGCGGTCAAGCCACCGCCCCAATTGCCCGTCAGCAAAGCGACCATATCCTGGCTCAGCGGAGGATATTCCACCCAAATAGACTTGTCAATGGTTTGCGGTAACACGGTATCTTCTGGTGGCAGGATTTGGTTCCGCTTCATCGAGATTGCAAGCTTCGTCAGGGCCGTCACCAGATTTTGAGCTACATCCGCAACTTCAGCGTCTGGCGCCAGACCTTGAGCCTCAACGAGGTCGGGGAGAACTTCCTGGCAGAGCCAATACGACTTGGCCAGATTGGAGTGCGCCTGCTGTCGGTCTAGGTCGAGCTGCATCTGCGACTGTGGAGTAGTAGGGCGGTCGCGAATAGCTGCCTCCAAGCCCATTCTACCTTTCAAAAACCACCAAAGACTTCCCCGTGCAAGCTGCGACTGGGAACAAGATGATAGCGGTCGCACCTGCTCGGCATGTAGACGAAATAGCGAAAAAAGATGCCTACTTCTGGCAATAAACGTCTTGAGAGCTTCGCTGCCGGCTACCGCGTCTGTGACACGAACTGAGAGCGCTCTCGAAGCCATGGAGGGTGGAGCGCGGGGCGGGGGGTCATTTTGAGAGCTGCCGCTTGGGCGTCGCGGAATCTCACGTAACGACTTTGATGCAGTTGGATTGCTCGGCGACGGGTAAGTGCTGGAATTTGTAGACATGGACGTAACAGGGCTGTAATCGGTAGTTGGCCTGGCCTGGGCTTCGGGAGACGTAGGTTCTGGGGAATCGTTTAGCTCGCGGGATGAGGGCAACTTCCTCTCACCCCAATCATGCTCAGATGCTGCACTGGCGGTGCGGGCAGCCTTAGCAAAGGCTCTTCCCTCAGCCAGCGCCATCTGAGCCTGATGAATCTCGATGAAGGACTTCCTATTCTCATCAGTGTTGCCGGGGGCCCCCAAGAGGCCTGGAGATTGGTTTCTACCAGGGTTCTGTGGTTCCAAGAACGACGAATTGGTTCTCGTCTTTGGCAACGGCCTGGACTCGGGCTCAGGGCTGTAGATGGACGAGTAGCCGGTCTGGGTTCGGGATATAGGCTTGGGTACGAAGTCATCTTGCGAGGACGACAGGTCGTTGTTGGAGTAAGAGGGCCTGCTCGAAGGTGGGTTTGGCCGGCTCTGAGGCGGTGTCGGCGGGGGAGGTTGCTGGCGGTCCTTCTTTCTCCTCGATATCTCTATCGTTGGTGTCTCGGACTCGTCACCGCCTTCGCCCATGACCTCGGGGTACGATTCCGTGAACCTCACCGAGAGGCCCTTGCGACTCGGTCGTGGGCTTCGCTTTGGAGATCGGACGTCATTGCCGGCGCCCGGAGCTATAGCGCGGTTCTGCTGGGCCTGTTGGTTGACAGCTAGTGCTTGGGGAAAGCGAGAGATGCTGGTGTCTAGCTTGGGCAGCGAGAGCGAGACCTGGGGAGGAATCGGTGGCGGCGGATGGGAGACGTTGAGCGTGTCGGCAGAGCTGTGTAGGAAGGCATCTACAGATGCAGCGTTGGCCGACTCCTCAGCCTTGCGGTCCTTGCCAAACAGCTTGCCCATGAGGCGGCCTCTCTTCTTCTTGGAGTCGCCATCATCGGCCATGTAAGACTGGGTGCTCTCCATTGCTGGGTCGGCGATGCTGCTCTGCTGGAGATGCTCAGTCTCTCTCTATCTGTCTCCTGGATTTCGGGGCGCACTGGTCTGGGGACTCGTACGTGGTTGGTTCCCCCGTCACCGGCTCTGGAAAAACACTGGCAGCGAGGAGTCTGACTCCCCGTGCGCGACCAGGTGCTTGTGGCTAATGGAACTCAATGCTAAACGGACGACGAAGCTGCAAACCGAATGTTTTTTGTGGCCGCCAGCATATGCAGAAAGGTGCAGGCTGGCCCTCTTGGCATGGGGCGGCGGGAATGTGGTGTAGATTGCTGCCAGCTCGCCTTTTGGGACAGACACACTCTGGTACAAGTAGTATTGGGTCGGGTAGTACCTCGTCCGCCTTTACATATGCCAGTACCGTTTAGTACTCGCGGTCGAGGCAGGTACACAGAGATTATTGGGATTTACTGGCTATGTCGTCACGAGGGAATCCAATTGGACTTGATCGGCGCGTCCAGGGAATGACAAGGAAGTTTCAGAGCATTCAAGACGGCTAGACCACAGCTTGCAACCCACAACCCTTTGTCGATGGAGACCCTTATCACAGACAAGACCCAGGGGTGCAGGTACTAATGTCTGGTACTTGGAGAGTACATGCCCGTACATTGCAAGCGAGAGAGCGCCTGCAGGAGCCCTATTCTTGCAGCCGGCTGTTGATACGAATGAGCTTAAACGGTGCTCGTATTCCAGCTCTCAGCGCCCATTGTTTACATTGCCTCGTACTTTGACTGCTGTGCTTTCATCGTTTTCCCCTCATCCCTCATGCAAGCGCCACACCATCGAACCCACTACGATGGACTCACTTTGTGCTACCTAGCCGCAATCTGTAGAAGCAATTGGGCCCTTTTTCTGCTCACAAAGACCCCAGTGACCTCTCCCCCACCAACCAAGCCCCTGAGGTCTCGGGGGCTAGAGTGGATCTAGCCCATGGCTGCGCGCCTAATTCGCTCGGGGAGGTCGCTAGCCGGTACCTTTTCTTTCAGGTGATGTACCGACTGGAGGCTGTGAACCTCTTTGTGGCCGCAGGGTTGAAGTCAACAACTGAACCGAGTTGAGTTGAGGCAATAACTGGCTCTTGTAGCACTCATGTGGTACTGCTGCCAAACTTGTTTGCTTGTGCATTAATGTTACGGAACTGGCCATTCAATTCCCGTTTCTTTACGTGCCGCTTTCTGACGTTGGACCTCCCCTATCCCCTGCGCGCCAGAACCGCATGTTGGGGCCGGGATGCCTCAATAGGGAACGGATCCCTGAAACTAACGCCAGGACCACCAGAACCTCAAACCGAGTATTGAAGGATAGCGCATGCTAAACTGCTGCTAGTACGTCGTACTTGATATCATCAAAATGTTTATTTCCCCCGATACTGTTCCCTGGCTCTTTGTCTCCCCTTGAAGTAAACAAAGTTTAGCATTAGCAACAAAGGAGACTAGGAATGGAGCCGAAATATTCACTGTATGTAAATTAGTACCTGGTTCCAATGTTTCGAAATCCTCAATCAGGTTGATCGAATAAAAGATTTGTCGGCGCTGGGCTCAAAGGCGCCCGTAAAAATTTTGACATGATCTACGAATATTACAGCCCTTTCCATCCGAAGTGTGCCGCCACTGCGACGAATCAAGATCTATTATCGGCAAACACGAGGTAATCATGGTCGAAAATCTGTGTGCGCTCGAGATCGACCTCGTAAACGTGGGTTGACACCTGGGACTAGCACACCCTCCCGGCACATTGCGACAAAAATAGACGCAGCCTCACATCACGAACAGACGGCCAAACTAATCGAATGAATACCGTATCGCCGTCGGGGAATATGCTTGAAATAGTCTCAATTGTTCTGTTCCAGACCCAGCCCTCTCAGTCTACTCCACCAAATGCGATAGCCCTGACTAATGCTGGAACCAAAATACCAGCTACTATTCTTAACCACCTAACAGGAGGCAATGTGTTGCTGTGCGACTATGTACCTTGACTGTGTCATTGAGGTCTTCATGTTGTCTCGCTCCCGAGACTTGGATGCTACCGCACTCAACCTGCAGCAATCTACCTGCAGCCCCCCCGCCAAAATGAAGTTTGCCGTTAATCTTGTCACGCGACCTTAATTTCTCCTAATATTGCAGGCCTTATCAACAGCAATTTAGCCAATATTCATCTACCCATGGCCTGTGTCACAACCCCGTCCGTCTACTTTTAAGATTATGTGCATTCCCATCGTTGCTGCATAGTGATTTGCGCATTCCAGGAGCGCGCATTCGTAACTTTGCGGCTCAATATTGACTCCCGTCCCCATTTCCACAGAGACATCCAGGTGGCTGAAACTGAAAGGGCAAATCAGTCAAAGGCGGGACAGGTTTCAAAGCTCGGCTCCGAATTCGGATCCACATCGGAGCAGTCTCCATTTTAATTATGGGATATTCCGTTATCGATAAGCGATATGGCCGATAAGCGCTAGTTGAATCATTTGTTGTGGCATCCCACCTGGAGGGTCAGGATTTTGGATTTTGTCATCAAGCAAGAAACTTGCACGTTGCGCCTTGCGCCAAAGTGGCATGCTGAGGTTGCTGAACAGAATCATGGCTTCAGAGGTCAAAATGGTCCCGATTCCTCGCCGCGGTGTGGATTACCGCGGCAAGGTAGTTCTTGCGCCAATGGTGCGCTCTGGAGAACTTCCCTCTCGACTGCTCGCGCTCAAGTACGGCGCTGATCTCGTGTGGGGTGAGTAATGAGGCAACCTTCTTGCTTTTTGAGGTATAAAGTTGTTTTCTGACATGATTGCTCCAGGCCCGGAAACAGTTGATCGAGCAATGATTGGGACGACGAGACGATACAACGAAGCCACCCAGACAGTCGAGTGGTTCCGAGTGGCCTCTCACGGCCAGAAAGAACCGCCACCGGATGCAAAGGAGAATATCATATACGCACTTCACCCCGAGAAGGAGAAGGGCAAGCTCATCTTTCAGATTGGAACTTCGGACCCGGATCGCGCATTGGAGGCTTCACGATTGGTCGCAGCAGATGTTGCCGGCATAGACGTCAATGCTGGATGCCCGAAACCCTTTAGCACAAGTGGAGGCATGGGTGCTGCCCTTTTGCGAACTCCAGACAAACTGTGCGCAATCCTAGAGAAACTGGTTCAGAACATCACTCCTGAATTCGAAATCGGCATCAGTGTCAAAATTCGCATTCTTGAGACGCCTGCCGAGACCGAAGCCCTTGTCAGGAAACTTGTTGCCACAGGTATCACAGGACTCACGGTTCATTGCAGAACAACGCCAATGCGACCTCGTGAGCGTGCTATCCGTGGCCAGCTGCGCATGGTTGCCGAAATTTGCCACGAGGCGGGCGTGGCCTGCTTGATGAATGGTGATGTGGAGTCCAAGGATGAAGGATTGAAATTAGCAAAGGAATTCGGCGCAGATGGTGCCATGATTGCCACATCCGCTGAGAAGAATCCCAGCTGCTTCAGGACCGAGGCTGAAGGAAGCCTTGCTCCCTGGGAAGAAGTTGTCAAGGAGTACGTCAAGACATGCATGGATGTCGAGAACCGATTCGGCAACACAAAATATCTCCTGGCCCAGATGGTGCCTGGGAAAGCCGGGCTTCACCAGCCCTTGACCCAGAGCAAGAGCTACTCAGATGTATGCCGGATGCTGGGTCATGAAGAGTTCATGGAGCAAGCTCGAGAAGCGGACGTGAGGCGGGGACTCGACAAGCCACCAGTGAAGCAGTCGAAAAAGGGCAAATCCAATGCCGCCGCCCTAGCCGCCGGCGGACAGACAGGACAAGCCAGAGTTAAGACACAGCAGAAAAAGGCACTATCGGAGCGAGGAGCCATCGCGCAGCCGGAGCCTGAACCATTGCCCATTGCTTCTGTTGGATGAAGGGGGAGGAAACTTAATAGACAAAAGGAGGGAGACACAAGGATGCATCACGGGCGGAGTTTGGGAGGGAGGCAGCTCTTGAAATTAACGCAGCATGAGGGATGTCCTGCGCGTGGTGACCACATCACCCATGATAAACACGAACTTACATAGTTGAGCCATTTGAGAATATGAACCAGATCTGAATACTTCTGATATGTGTGTCTGTTTACTATCTCTCATGTATTTTATGCAGCCCACGGCCCCTCTTTTGTATTTTCTGCCTCGTCTCGACCCATTTTTGAAGCTCTCATATGAACAAAATGAGATGTAGAACAGGTTACAAAAAAAATCTCTATGTGATGGTACAATCGCTTTTTTAAAATTAACACATGTTTTCCCCCCGCTTTACTTTCCCTGCGCAACCCAGTTCTCAACCGCCTCACGAACGTTGGTGACCTTGTCGTCGACGTACTGTACACCCACTTCCCTGTGAACCTTTGCAAAATGAATTCCCCTCTGGATGCCCTCGCGCAGCTTGATGTGAGACTCGGCCACGGCGGGGAATTTCTGCTCGTACTTCCACGCCAAGTCGGACACGTTGCGCATGGTAATGGGGAGTACCGTCCAGCTGGCACCGACGCCGAGGGCGAAGGGGAGGGTGGCGCGCAGGACGATGCTTCGGTTCCTGGTCAGGATGCTGCCTGCCATGGCAGCGACCAGGACGTAGATTCCGCCAGGCATGAGCTTCTCGCCGCTCTCTCGCGGGGGCGCCAGGGAGGCGATTGTGCGGGTGAAGGACTGCTCCAGGTCAAAGGCCGAATCCATGGTCTGGTTGACCTTGTTCTCGGCGGCCACGGCAACGTCGTAGAGGAACAGGCGCGCGCGTCCAATCTGGACGGCCAGTCGGTCGGTGGGAGTAGGGACTCGGGACGCTGGCTCTTCGTCGGCATTGTCGTTGATGGGCTGGCTGGGGAGAACGGCCGGTGGTGAGGGTGCTACGGGCAGCGGAGAGTGGAACTCGACTTCATCGTAAATTGGCTTTCTCTGCGTGTTTGATATTGTATATTAGAAGCTGTCGTTTTTTATACACAATAGGAGACACGAGGCCATGGGCACACCTTGGGAGCCTCAGCAAAGACCACCGCCGGCGAAAAAGCAATTCCGCCCAGGGCGGCTGCGGCCAGCGGCGCAAAGGAGCGCTGAATCACGACTCAATTAGCTGACATGTACCGCCGAACGGAATGTTGGATGCATTGCCTACCCGCTGCAGGAGCACTCTCGCGGCCATGATGCAGGGCGAATTGGTGGTCAAACTGACTTCGATGATGTATTTTTGAAAAGGCTCATGCGATCTTGCCAGGATCCCGCACTATTCCGACGGGCGGCGCCAGAGAAATTCCGGCCCCGGCGGCTAACATGCTGGGATATTGCCGCATTGGGGAGATCATCCAATGGGACACTGAACATAACTTTGGTCTATTTTTGTTCTGCTCTTTTCCTTTCTTTCTTAATGCTGTATCTCGTGGCAGCTTATATAGTATTAGTCCATGATTCGAGTTTTATTTAGTTCCCTATCCCATATTGCGTTGATGGATGTTACACGCGCAGATACGAAAGAGCGAGGCCAATAGAATATAGATATACAGTTCTGTCTCTGGTAGGTCGACATGTATGAAAACAATTGTATTCTCATATACACGCAAATGTCCAGATTTACCATATATATCTGTGCAAGACATATACCTTCATCCAATTTTGAGTACGAAAAAACAATGAACGAGTAAAATGTATTGGTTTGGACAGTTCTATATCAGATAGTTTTCAGCACTTCTTCAATCGAAAGTCCACTGGCTTATTATAGCTGATGAGGGCCGTTCTCATCTACAAGAATTACATTGCTCGACAATTTCCAAGAAATACATGACTAGACTCACCGGAAGAGACCCAAGTCAGTGGGATGGACAAAGATGATGAAAGTATGCCCGATCTACGTAACGGCCTGTGTCAGTCTCCTCATATAGAACATGCATGGGAAGCATGGACTGGCCATCCAGCCAACTTGGTAGCAATGACCCTCTCTGCTTACAGGAATCTTGATAATCCTGATCATTTTCCTTATATCCCAGAGCGCGGTAAACCTGGGAAACAATTGGACACGAGATCAGCGATCACTTCCGTGTGTGTAAGTGAAGTGCCTCTTTTTGGGAAACAATGAGGGGTCTTGGCCTGCCCAAAATAAAACCCCAGTAAGTCCATTTGGAATGGAAAATGCTGTCGTTAATATGTTGACAAGATATATATTTATCTAAACCATGCTTATCAACTATATCTGAGTCTCCCTCCTCAATAGATCCAACTGATCTTGAATCAATTCGAGCTTGGCGGTTGCACATATCGGCTTTCGGGATCGCGTCGGTACATCTTCAAGGTACCACATGTCGCAACTCCGAACTTCGGTTCCCACCTTGATTTTTTCTGCCTCGTTACAACACATTCGACTGCAATTGGGACCTCCTTTGCTCGGATTGTACGCATGATACTATGAGGACGAATAGTTCTACGTATGCCCCCAATCTCCGTCTTCATTCCCAACGCTAGCAATGCTCAACTCCGGGGGTTCCCGCCTCCGGGTCTGCACCCGATGCTGTCGTCGCGTGATCAAGCCTAAGCCGCATATTCGATGGGAGTCAAGCGCTTCCGCTGCCGCTGCTGCTTCTGCCTCTGCGACGCCGGTAACCGATGCTTCGAAGCTGCCGGCCGATCACTTCACAAGCTCTCAACATGACGATGCGCTTCTCCGCGAGCTATTCGACGCCCCATCCGGCCGGACGTTTGCCAATTTCAGCCTGAAGAAGAGCCAAGGATTGTTCAAGAATCGCTACCTGACCAGTCCAGATGGATTCCTCGTCTTTGCGCAGAAGAACCTGCAGAGGGCGACTAGGATCGTCCACCGAGTGCTCGCCGCTTCGACAACTCATGAGTACCAATCGCTAGTACGGGACCTTGACCGGCTGAGCGATTTGCTCTGCCGTGTCCTCGACATGTCCGACTTTGTTCGCATGACGCACCCTGATGTGCGCTTTCAACAGGCGGCGGCAGACGCCTGGTCCATGGTGTACCAGTACATGAATCAGCTAAATACTATGACCGGGCTGAGCGACCAGTTGGGAGAGGCCATGTCCCGTCCCGAGGTTACATCGACCTGGTCCGAGGAGGAGAAGACAGTGGCAGAGCTGCTCAAGCTCGACTTCATGAAATCTGCCGTCAACTTGCCCAAGACGGCTCGCGACAGATTCGTTGAGCTATCATCCCGCATCAGCGACGTCGGTTCGGCGTTTGTCCAGGGCATGGAGCCGGAGCGGAAGGAGGTGACGCTGCCGTCGCATCGCTTCTACGGCTTATATCCCGGCCTCGCCGCATCCCTCAAGGTCCGGTCCAACATTTCGGTCCCCACCACCGGCTCCGAGGCTGCAGCCGCCCTGCAGAGCGTGTATGACGAGGAGACTCGCAAGGAAATCTATCTTGCCCAGCGGAGGGCATCCGGCCGGACCATCAAGCTGCTGGAGACGATGCTCAAGCTAAGGGCAGAATTGGCGAATCTCGCCGGCTTCCAGAGCCACGGACACATGGCGCTCAAGGACCGCATGATGGCCAAGTCGCCCGCTTCAGTGATGCAGTTTCTCCTTGCTCTGAGGGACCACAACGCTCCCATCATTCAGCAGGAGCTGAGCGAACTGACGCAGAAGAAGCAGGAGAGGCTAGCTATGCAGGACGCCACTCTCCAAGCGTGGGACAGGGACTTTTACATGGAGAAGATTCGAGCCGAGATGCGGTCCCGGGTCAGGTTTGACGATCACTTGACGGCTTACTTCTCCGTCGGGACCGTCATCCAGGGCCTGTCCCGCCTCTTCGATCGTCTCTATGGCATACGTCTCGTTCCACGGGAGACGCTCCCGGGCGAAACCTGGCATCCCGATGTCAAGCGTCTCGACGTCGTGTCCGACAATGGCGGCCAAGTGGCCGTTCTATACTGCGATCTCTTCTACCGGCCGCAAAAGTCTCCCAACCCAGCCCACTTCACCGTTCGATGCTCCCGCGAGATTCTCCCCGACGAAATCGACGAGGTCAGCTCCGACCTCAACGGCCCCAACATGCCTGCCTTCGAATCCGCCGAGCAAGCTGCCAACGACGGCATGGAGACGTCGTCTCGTGACGGCACCCTGAAGCAGCTGCCCACCATTGCCCTCGTCTGTGATTTCCCCAAGAACGACAACGCCAAAGAGCCGGCCTTCTTGTCCTTCTACTCAGTCGAGACGCTCTTCCACGAGATGGGCCACGCCATCCACTCCATCCTGGCGCGCACCTCGTTCCAAAACGTCTCAGGCACCCGCTGCGCGACCGACTTCGCCGAGCTCCCCTCCACCCTCATGGAGCACTTCGCCGCCGACCGCACGGTGCTCTCGCTCTTCGCCCGCCACTGGAAGACGGACCAGCCGCTGCCCTACGACCTCGTCGCCGAGCGCATCCGTGTCTCCAAGCGCTTCGAGGGCATCGACACCGAGCACCAGATCCTCCTCGCCATGGTCGACCAGGCCTACCACGCCCCAGAAGTCGCCTCCCCAGGCTTCGACTCCACCGCCGCCTTCCACGACATCCACGCCCGCTTCGCCCACGGGCCCCGCGATCCCCCCGAGACTCGCTGGCAGGGCTTCTTCGGCCACCTGCACAGCTACGGCAGCACCTACTACAGCTACCTCTTCGACCGCGTCATCGCCGAACGGGTCTGGCGTGTCGTCTTCCGCGCCGGCGAGGACGGCGCTGCCATCGGCCGCGATAACGGCGAGCGTCTCAAGGAGAATCTTCTCAAGTGGGGTGGCGGCCGTGACCCTTGGACATGCCTTGCCGATACGCTCCAAGACGAACGCCTAGCTCCAGGAGACGAAAAGTCCATGGCTCTCGTTGGCAGCTGGGGGCTCAGGGATGATTTACTCCACTCTTAACGGAATAGCAGGCTTATGGATGATAAAATACTAATTAAGCCAAACACTCGATGAGCATGGGCATGTACGAATAACGAGGGCTGCTGATTTATCTGGCGTTAAAAGGGAATAGCAAAACATATGTCATTTCAACTCGACATGATATCAGGAATAGCATATCAATTAGAGCTCCCCCCTTTCCCGTAGAAACATCACAATAGAATTGTACGTGCCTTTTAAGGTCAAGATGATTTATTTTTCTTAACAAAAACTGTCGAGCCATCCTTCTATCTATGGTCCCGCGTGCAATCCTTGCCTGAAGGGCCTCAATTGCCCCCAGTCCTTGCCCAACCCGAAATCACACCCCATCAGCGCCTCACAAACAACAATGCTATAGACAATATTCCAGACGATTTCAACATCGTAGGAATGGGGTATATAATACACAAGTAATACAGCGCTAGCAGTTACCAGAAGTCATGAAATGCCAATTGGTTTATCGTTTTTTTGTTCTTTTGTTTTTCTTTTCATCGCGATCCAGATTCATACGTCATCTAGATCGTCTGCGATAATGCTTGTTGGGATACCGGGATACCACCCATCATTGTGAGCTTAGAAAGCGACAACGCCGCGTTGGGTGTGCTGAATGGTAAATCTGGGCTGTGGTTTTCCTCGTTTAGCGTGGCAAATGATTCGGGATAGTCTTTGTCACCAGCTTCGGTGCCTATGCCAGAATCTTCATTGTGATCTCTCCTGTAACTCAAGCCGCCATCCTTTGTTACAAAGTCTCCGTTGGCGTCTCCGAAATCGAAAACGGACGTTTGCCCGAGGGGGTGAGATGCAGCGTCATCTTTCGTTTGGGCGGCACGAGTGCTTGGTAAACCTTTGGAAAGGCGACTGACCTGCCGGCTGAGCTCCATTACTTGCGCTTCCAATGCTATTCGAGCAGCACGATCGTTCTCCATTGTAGTTAGGAGCGTATTGTAAGTTTCGTGATCCATTAAGAATGATCCAGTAGGAAAAGATTTGGAAAGCGTGGGGAGACTGGACGCAAGCGCCGGTCGCTCAGGGGTAGCAAACATGGGCTGCTTTGTTGCTTGTTGGCTTGCTGATCGTGCATAGATCGGTATCTCGCCAAACGAGAGTCTTGATGTCCCAGAAAACTGAGCAGAGGAATGAGAAGATGGACGAACCGCCGTTGCGAAGGTAGACGGCCACGCAGGCGCAGGCGGCGCCAATCGTTCCGACACATCGTCTGGCAACCCAGCAACTGGAGTTGCTTGGCGGGCATGCGTCAGAAGGCCTTCCACCAGGCTTAACCGATTCTCGACTTGGCCAATTCGCGTCTCAAGATTCACAGCATCTGTAATTTTCATGCTCGTGCCGGCAAATTCTGTCATGTAAGGGATGTTGCTAAAGGTAAAAGGCTTCACAGGTGACTCAATCTCATCCGGCAACTCTGCTTCATCATCAGTCTTAGACTCGTCGTCTGATTTGTCGCTAATGAAGGTGGCCCGGTCCTCGCCATCTGGCGCCGTTGATGATATAGGGGATGCGGGATCTTGGTCGTAGCTTTCTCGCCACCCGCGGGGAATCTCGTCGCTGCGCCGCCGTGTAATGCTTGGGGCTGGGGTAGTTTCGATTAAAGGAATAAACGACAGGCTCCTAGACCGGCGTTTAAGACCCGTCGTAATAGCACGGCCAATCTCTTCGGGATCATGACTATCATCAACCAGCCTGCTTCCCCAGTCCTGAGTGCTGGCAGGACGCGGGGTCAGTCCCGTCGGCTTTACCCAGCGAGCACTGGCCGGGTGAGCATCGCTGCCAGTTCCGGTGCGTCTTCTTACGTGGCCACTGAAGTCTTGGTTGACGGGGCTGCGCGCACTTCGGATGGCCATCACATCCTCGGGGCCGACAGAATGAGACCGTAACGCCCGATCATATTCAGAAACGGGAATGGGTTCAGAGATTTTCGTAGGTGGGCTCCGGGCCGGAGAAGTGCTCTGCACAGGATCCTGTTTAGTTGCATCAGTAAATGATTGCAACGAAGCTCGCGACTCTCTGATGAAGTGAGTGATGCACTTACACTGTACTGCTCGTTTTGCCTATCCTCCTCCGAACCTGCTGAAGCCAGGCCTGTCTTGGGTCGGGGTCCCTTCTTGCGGCCAAATATTCTGCTAAAGGCCGTTCGGAGCACTGACCGAGATCGCTCAGGTGTGAAGGAAATGCGGCGGCGGGAAAATTCCGCTGACGGTCGTGAGATATCCATGGAGGGTTGCGTGACGTTGCCGTGTTGAGGCATGTACCCGGAAAAGCTCACGTCTTGTGGTCTAATAGACAGCTCCTTGTCCAAGGGATCTGGTATGGGTATCGGGCTTGATATTTGGGCCCGAATTATCCTAGAGCTGGTCTGAGAGCGAACTTTGGGGTTGATATTGTTGTTGATAGCTGCGGCGCTTGACGACCGGGGCATACCCTGGGGAGGCAGAGGTGTTGAAGATGCTCGGTGCATCTTTATTTGCAAAGATGCTGAGAAATATGGAATTCGAATAAAATAGAGTCAAGGAAAAAAGGAAAATAAATAGATGAGAGTTATCAGAAATAAGAGAGAAGGTTGAATGAGTGTCGAGAATTGTTTGGGAGAGAAAGCACGGATGACGATGGTGAGAAGCTTCGACAGCGGCAGGAAACCATGGACCCAGAGAGTTTGCTTTTTACTTCTTCGCTGTCGTCCGCCCAGGCAGGAGCTCCCGGACCAGATGATGGAAGCTTCGGATTCTCCGTGTTCTACCAATGTTAAATTTGGCGTCAGTGAGGCCGGCTGACCATGTCGGTTCAAGCAGAGGCCGTTCTTAGTCCTCGGTTCTTGGATCGTCTACCAGGTTACAGCACTGCGATGAGAGTAAACTTGGTCCAGGCGTTTGTCGAAGCGTCCTGTGCGGTAGCCGCGGGGCAGAGGGAAACAGCAGTAGCAAAAGATAAAGGAAATAGTATCACAATTAAAAACGAGGGACACGAAATAACGTCAGTGCGATCTGGCCAACGGCGCCATGG
This sequence comes from Trichoderma harzianum CBS 226.95, assembly GCF_003025095.1. NCBI lineage: Eukaryota > Fungi > Ascomycota > Sordariomycetes > Hypocreales > Hypocreaceae > Trichoderma > Trichoderma harzianum. The sequence goes on along the minus strand of NW_020209250.1, from coordinate 1,657,269 downwards.
CCCAGTCGCTATAAGAAATGGAGTTGTAAAAGTTGAAGTGCCACAAAGGTGTATGGAGCAGCAATGAGATCGATTGCTCGCGGCCACGGCCGGGGCGAATTCCTTTGTGTAATAGGCCTTGGGAAGACGGAGGATGAAACACGATGGCGCCCTGGCCGTATTTTAACGGATCCCCCAGATGGCCCCGAGCTGCAGCCAAGCTAGCGAGGGATTGGGATCGAAGCACGCCGAGGCGCATAGCTTGAAACGCCCAGGAAGGGCAGGTCAGAAACGCGCTATCCGTGGTCAAAGAGCCACCCAAGATATGAAGCGTATGGAGTACGGAGTACCGGTATCAGGACGGCCGCTCTGGTTCCCTCTACGGAGGACTGGGGTAGCAATTCCGTACCAGGGCCCGTACAAGTACTCGTACGCTCGCCGTATGTTGAGTACACTTGATACCAGCAGCAGTAAAACCTGTAATGCAATACGGAGATGCTGGGACGCTGCCGCTACTGAACTTGTACGTACTTTACGGAGTACGGAGCACAAGCACAAACGAGAGTCGCGTGCGTGGAAATACGGCCCTCACCGGATCCAAGGATGCTGCAGCAGCGATACTGTAGCCAGGCCCCCCTCTGCCGTGGTGGATTGGATTGTGCTTCAACGGAACGGCCGAGGGGCGGCACACGACTGTACTCGTACACATACAAACACAACAGACGAATCAATGGCCGGCAAGCATTGCCTCTTCATGGCCCAGACCAGCAGTCGTGCATATCGATGACGACTGGCGACTTTGCTCGACTTCGTTCGACTGGCTGGCTTGCCATGGCCGCAGCTGCCTGCAACTCGTAACGGCTCGTGCGTGCATTTTGCCCAGCAGGGCTCTCCGCCAAGAGATGCCGGCCACGTTTCTCGCAGGGGAGGGTCCATGGGGCCTCGGGATTGGACCGCACTCCGACAACAAAGAAAGGGGCTCGCGGCGGGTGCAGATTCGGTGCGTTGTCGCGGAGCCTGGGGCGGCAGCATGGCGGTTTTCGCAAGCAACTGGTCGGTGCCAAAGTCGGCGACTTGACAAGGCCTCCTTGCTTTACAGGTACAAAAACCTCGTACGAATGCTTGTAAGCGACCAGACACGAACGACGCCGGGATTTCCAATAGCGCTTGCGGTAGCAACGAGCTGTTCCAGCAGTTACTCGTAGTCGCCCAGTAGCTGCAAGGACTAGCAGGCGGCTGAAGCCGACGGGACCGCAATCATTGACAGCCTATTGAGACCAGCAGAGCTAAAGCTGCCGCTAGTAGAGCTGCTCTTGCGCTGTGGCTTGCCAGATGGATCAAGAAAAGATGACATGATACGAGTAAGTACAGTACTCGTAACGCAGGGAGGGGGATGAAGTGAGAGACGATGATCTGCGAAGCTTCATGTCGGTGGTGAATCCGTTAGGTGGTATTTCCCCCAGTGCCTTAATTACAAGGTCCTACACCTGCCAGAGGTCAGTGTGAAGGAACCTGGAGAAAGGTACCATGGAAAGTGCAAACAATCACCGAGCTGCACCTTGAGGATTACAAATCTGCTGGTACAAATTCCCAAGGCAGTAAAAAAAAAATACTCTCCGGATACCCTCAAACTCCATTCCAAACTCCGCCACTGCTCAATTTCACCTCCATCTCTCTTATTGCCGCCTGCTGCTAATACGAGTTGAGCGTATTTGCTATACTGTACCTGCAAGTACTCGGCCCGGCCAGCGGACTACGGACTAATAAAATACAGTTCAGGTACCAACGGACAGCGGACAACACCAGCGTGTAAGCAAATCGACTCACAAATTGGCGCCAGGGTGATGTGACAACTGACAAAATGAGCCGCGCTACCGTGCCAGATGCATGCCTGGTTCGTTCCACAGCTGCCAACGGACGTCAATCCCTTCTTCGAGGCTCTGCTCCGACCAAGCTGCAGGCTCTTTGATGCTCGAGGCACCGGCCGTTTTGTGCTTCAATTCGCGCGAGTTCCATCAAAGCAAACCTCCCCAGGAACCAAGTAAAACGAGCCCCCCTGGTCAGACCATGCAGGCCACAAATCTCAAGGTGGAGGATGTGACGCTTCCCCGTTGGCGTTTGCAGATACCAACTCAGCAAAGTGCTTGGCAATCGCATAACGGCCCCCAATGCCTCTTTTCTTAGCCCGTTTCATTTCCCTTTTCCCTTTTACTTTTTGCCCTTTTCCTCTTGTTTCCTTGATCATGCGGGCACCCGAGCCGGGGCCGTTATCCGACTTAGCACTATGCAAAGCATAAAGTGGCAGCCAGCCCTGTTGCACTGGTCGCGCTGCCCAATCGTTTCAGGCCATTCTGGAGATCTGGACCAGGGGGCGGTTGATGCGTGTGGTTCATGCGCAGATCCGCGTGCTCTTGGAGCCTCTTTTCTAGAAAGAATGCAAGGGAGGGCCGTGCTCATCTCACCTACCACGCGATGGCCATGCTCTTATTAGATGCTAGCCTGAGATTGCGAGGTGAATCTTTTGTCTATTCAGGTGCTCACAAATACCTGTATCATTGCCGCTGCCTATTACCGACCTCTCCGCTCGACATAGGTTGACAGGTCGACAGGGTTCAGGCTTCTTTGCTAAGAAGACGCTTCTCCTAAGCGACATGACATATCACCAGCTTTGGAACGATTCGCGCGATTCTCGAGAGAATACCGGCCGCCATTAGAAACTGTCAGACATCATTTACCAAAACCCTGTCCACAATCATCTCGGGTACCAGGAAGTCATAGAACCTGCTGCCTATTGGTACGAGAGCCATTCGAGCCATGCTTGGAGTGATCGATGAATCCCAGATCCCACTTCATACCCACGGCTGCGGTAGGTTGCACGGTTACACACAGGCCGGATGTTCGGATGAAAAAGTTGCCTGGGTGCTCTTGATCCAAGATTTGACAGCAAACGGGCCCAATGCCCGTCGGAAACAGGAAACACCGTCCGCCGTCGTATCGCAAACAGATGAGCCACGTGAAATTAACTCTAATTTTAATCCAGCGTGCGAGTTATCTACACGTAACCGCCGCGCCGGTCGTCCAATGTTACCTTCGTTATCTAATCTCTTTTTTTTTCGACATAGCCAGTAGAGTTGTAAAGTGTTGAATTGATGCCGCGGCTGTAGAGAATTATTTCCGGCTCATTCAAGTCTTTGTTGTACCTTTTCGTAGTTTTTGCATGGGGTATAGCTTGGTATAGCCTCATTTTCTTCATTCTCGGTTAACCTCTGCAATATCAGGATACCTCAGATCGGCATTCTCCTCCAAAAACTCCATCCACTTTTTCAAAAACTTGCTCCCCCTGAAAAGAAGAAAAGTAAAGTCAGCACCTCTCTATGTCATAAGCCAGTAGAATTCAGCGAATAGAACGCACCTCTTGACCGTCTCGGAGTCTCCAATGACGGTTAATGACCGCTTGGGACGGGTCATGGCGACTGTAATTGAGGGTATTAGCATGTGAACTCGCACTCTCTCCCTTTGCTCAGCCATTTCTTGCCTTGTAATGGCTAAAAATAAACGGAAAAAGCAAAAATTCATGTTCGCTCAAAGACTTACCGTTAAGTCGTCGCTTCTCCCCCAGGAAGCCCACCTCGCCATCAGGGTTGCTGCGCACAAGGCTCACAATCACAGCCTCCTTCTCGCGCCCCTGAAAGCCATCCACACTTCCGAGCTCAATGCCCGGAAACTTCTCCTTCAACGAGGCAAGCGCAGCAAGCTGATCTCGCCAGTCAGCATTATTCCAACGTGTAACAACCCTAACCTCGTAGCTCCTATACTGGATCCAACTCTCGAGAAACATACCTGTGCATTGTACGGAGTGACGACGGCAATATCCTCGGGTCGGACACCGGATTCGACCAGCTGCTTTACATGCAGGCGAACCAGCGCTGCCTCCATCTCGTTACTCTTGCTCTCCCCGTGCAGGCTACCCTTTTTAGGGTTCTCTTTATCGTCATCTTCGTTGCGCTCTGGGAAATCGCCCCCCTGAGTATCGATGAAGATGACTGGCTCTGTTGTGTCTTCATTGTTCTCAACGTCATACTCCAAATCTTTTAGCAGTCTTGCTTTTACCGCATCGGCTGCTACAAGTTCCGAGTCGTACAGCTCGTCTGACGGGAAACGCATAATCTTCTCATGCATTCTATATTGCGTCGTGAGCATGCGCTTAATAGATGGTCCATGCAGGGCCAGAAGCCGATCAAAGAGAGTCGTCTCGAGGGTCATGCCCCTGATGACCGGCAACGCATTTTCATCTCCCCCTTTACTCTTTGCTTTGACCTTTGAATTGAGAGACTTGATTGTCGGCGGCAGCTGTAAGTGGTCACCAGCACAGACAGCCTTCTTCGCCGACAGCAATGGAACCCAACATTGTGCCTCCAGGGCCTGGCTCGCCTCGTCGATGATGACCACGTCAAATTGCTCATTCCTCAGCTGGAAACCTCCCGCTCCGTGAAGCGTTGCAAGGACAACCTTGCTACCACCGACGAGATTGCTGACGCACCTCCTCTCCCTCTCTCTATATTCCTTACGTAGCTCCTTTAAATCAGTGTATATGGCCTTCCGCTCCTTGCCGCTCTTGGTCTTCTTAATCGATGCCTGTTTCGCATCCATCTCGGCACGGACATCTTTGACTATGGCCCCAGCCTCAGAGGTTTGCGTGAGTACGTCTAGAGAATGGTTAAGAACGGATGGCAGGAGCCGAGCAGGATGGCCTAGGCGAAGGATGGGTATCTTGTGTGGAGAAAGTCGTTCCACAATGTTGTCAACAGAAATGTTGGACGGGCCGCAGACTAGTATTCTCTGTTCACGCTTAATCATTTGCAGAATCAGTTCTATCAGCGTATGAGTCTTGCCTGTCTAAGATAGGTCAGCATCATCCAAAGCACCTCGTAAAGAAAAAAAAAAAAAAAGGCAGCCAACCGCGACTTACCCCAGGAGGTCCGTGAATGAGAGCCACCTCTCGAGATGCCAAAGCAAACCGAATGGCATCCTTTTGTGAATTATTCAATGTCGGGTCTATCCACTCAATATTTCCAACCTCGTCACTCGTCGTCAGGTTCTGCGGCACTGGAGACGGACTCGACAGCCCAAACAGCACCCTTATAAAACTCGAGTACTCTGCCTCTCCCATCTTCTGTAGCTTCTCCATTGTTTGGTTCATGCTGGCAGCTGTCAGTTCGTCGTCCTCGACTTCGTGTCTCGTTCTCATTACCGTCGATAAGTAACCTCATCTGCCAATTTCACCATCCAGACTCTCCCCGCGAACACGACTTCGTCTTTGCCTTCATCCAGTGCAACATTCACAGCTGCCCTCTGCACCTTCGTCACCACACCTCTGGCGCCCTTTCTCTCGAGTTCTTTAACCTCTCTCTTCTTTGCGCTTCCCGCCGGCTGTTCTGCAACCAGGACAATATCCCCCGTCCGAATGCCATGTTCTGGCAGCTCTCCCGTGCTTGAGGTTGCACTATCGGGACTCAGCTCCAGCACCGTCTTGCCTCCTAATCCTGTTCTCTGAGAAGAGATGGTAAGATTCGTGATGGCCAGGCCAGCGCGCTGTAGACCCGTGGGGCTGTGGTTGGAGATGAGAGAGCTCGTTTCCTGGATTTCACTCTGCAGCTCTTGATCCAGAAGCGCAAGCTGAGTCGCCGCAAAAGAGGGAACGTCTATTGGTTCCTTGGGCGACATTGTGAAAGCTACAGCGGACAGCCGTAGGAAAAGAGGGAGAGCTCCAGATGGTATGGAAGTGTATGAGATGCGGTTGGTGACAAAGCTTAACAACCCCACCAAATAATGTGCTGTACTACGACCTGGTAGCTACTTTAGCAAGCACCCCAGCGACAGTGTGCGGTCATTCAAGTATCTGCCACTATAGCTACATATGTATTCTTTTAGTTTCCAGTATTCATCACCCTCTACTTATATAGCTTTTAATTTGAGACACGGGATGTTAGAAAGCAGACTTGGAGCGCCAGCTTAGGTAGCTACCTCTTAGTAGTACAGAGTCATGTCATGACGTATCACACAGCTTATCGATCAGAGCCGACCAGCATATCTTCACGATCTTATTCGAGAGTGCACAAGCCTCAATATGAGCCAATTGATAAGGTGTCAATTTTCTGTGAAGAGTAATTACCGTAGTCTCCTGGTCCAAATTCAATTAGGTATCAGTGAAGAGATATCCTCTATCCATTGCAAATGTACATCGATGCAGGTATGATGCAAACATCTACCCTGCAAAGTCCAAAACACCAAAACCCATTAATCACATGCTTTAAACCCAATGCTGTCCTAAATCACAAGTACCAAGCCCATATATCATTCTTCATTCCAAAAGGGGGTCAAAAGAAAATCAACAATCAAAAGTCGGTGATTCCATAGCTGCCCAAAGCCTCTATGATGGCCGGATGACAATGACCACCACTAGAGACAAAATCATGAGGGCCAATGCCACCAGTGACATAATAATGATGGTCCCTCGGCTTGCCGGGAACTTGCCCTGAAGAATCCATTCCTGGGCATGGAAATATCGTCTGCAACCGAGGAGCAGAGTCACAATACTAATGGCGAGGAATGTCGCACCCAACGGGCGTCCCATCTTTTGTAGCCTTGTGTGGTCGAAATCGGAGGCGGAAGCGTTATCGGTGTTGAGGCGGAATAGCTGCGTCACGGCGACGCCAATCGATGCAAAAGCGAGAGAGGTTCGAAGCCATGCTAGAAATGTGCGTTCTAGAAGGGGAAAAAAATGAAATGGTCAGCCAATTGGTTCTCTTGAGACATGCAGCTCAGCTGCTGTGTACGCATGCGACATACCGAGAGCCAGGTGATCTCTAGCCACGCTTCCCTTGTTTTCCAACTGAAGGGACTGAAACTTTCGAAATGTTTCCTTCGTCCATGACGACTTTGCTTTTGTTGGCGATCTTGTATCCTCCGAGCCGGAGACTCCGTTTCGCTGCCTCAGAGAGCTCTGGCTCTTCGCATGGTTCCCGGCCTTCTTCGCCGCATCGCTGTATGAAACCTTTCTCGGACGGGTGGCATCGCTTTCATCGCTGGTCGGTACCGCCTGGTAGTTTTGCATTACCCCTCTTGTCGCTGTTCCGGAGGCTCCATAGTTGGGAGAGGAATTGTGGGAAGAGCCTTTCTGGAGAAGACTTAGAGAGGCGGGATCCATCGTTTCTGCTCGTTGCAGAGCCGTCTGTATTGTCGTTGCGATTGCTGTTAGCGACATGTTCTTTTTCTTCTGCGTATGAACGTAGCGGAATTGACAAGTTGTAGCGCGTAGCGCAGTCCTCCTTGTCAAAGACGATGCCTGGAGCTTTTTGGTACAGACGATGTTGGAGATGGGGATGGAGTCAACAAGATGGGGGGAAACACGCACAAGACACCCGCCTTTAAGCAAAGGATTCAACCAAAAACAGGGTGGCCTCGTCTCACCTCGAGAATGTTGTTAATCCGCTCGTCTGCCGACTGACGACGATGCAGGTCAGCCCTCGATAGCGTCTTCTTCGGCAATGCCACTGCAGAGGCAGATGCGTCAAGCTCGTTGGTCTGAGGGTGAGAAGCCATGGTCACGGCCTCGACCAGGGTGCACGTCTCACTTGACTCGGCAGTACCACTTTGAACTGAGTGCCACAGCACATGCGCACAAGCTCTTGTGGGGGCGCAGAGCGGCGCATTTAAACTAAGGTTTGGTTGCGTGATTGTAGTTCAGAGTGGCGGCACGGGCAGAGCCAGACTGTGGCGAGAGACGCTGTTTGAAGCATTGCGCCCGAGCCCAGAGAGCAGAGGAGCAGGAAGAGGAATTAAAAGAAAATAAATTGGCTCCCGCGCGGCATAGCTAAGTTCATGTACAAGCAAGGCGTAGTTCGCCCACAGCAGTCGTGAGTGGCCACTTGGTCTCCGTCAGCTAAAATGAAGAGCGAGATCCGCAGCGCCGCGATCCCAGCCGCCGCTGCGTCATTGTGGACGAGCGTCATGGTAGCAGATACCAGAGAAATATAGCTATGGTAGTAAATACTAGAGGCGTCGCTTTGGCTTCAGCCTTGCAAGTCTCTTCCGTCACATCGATGATGATATGAACACACGGTTCATATTTTGTGGGTTGTCAACGGCATTGTAAGGCAGGTTGAATCAAACACCACGCTGCTCAGAGAGCCTGAGGAGTTCCAACTAAGAAGTCACAAGGAACTCTTAGTGTTGCCCGCAGATCCAGATATAGAGAAGATCGTATCTTGGCCGGCAGATCGCCTGACAGGCAATGGGTCCATATGCCATTGTGTACTCTGGTGGTGGTTGCATGCCATGGTCGTCGGCTCGTCGGGGCTCTCGGTGCAAGACTTCACGAAAGACTCCAACAGACAGCAAGTGCCATTGGCGACACAATCATTGGAAACTCTTCTTTTTTTTTTATTTATTTATTCGTTCAGAGGCAGTCCAAGAACCGTTTTATATATCGCCACGCATTTTATCTTTTCTCCCTTGGCGGACCAGATTGTATGGCACGGAACCATCGCAAAAGGCACCGACGGCCCAGCATCGCCGACATCCGACCACAGGGATGTGACGCTGGTGACCTCTACATAGGCCAGGTGAGGGGTTGGAGAGGGCACTGGAGGCGTCAGCCCGAGGGCCCGAACTGAGCCCGCATATGAGGCTGAGAGTTCCTTTTGCAGAGCTTCCCAATCGGTGCTGTTGTGATCCCGTGACGGGACATGGGCTAGAGTTGTATACACCAATGTAGCCTTCGGAGACCGAATGAATACATGCCATGCCCTCCAGCAGGACGATGGAGTTTCTGGATGATAGATAATCTCTACACTGCTCTCCTCGATTTGCGATAGGCCAACATGAGCATGCCACTCCACCGTAGACTGTCGAGGAAGCTCTTCCACTTCGACCGCGAAGACGGGAGGGATGCACGATTCCGGCTCGTTCTGCTGTCTCAGCGTAAAAATTGTCCAGTCAGGCAGTCGTGCGCGAGTCTTCTGTTCATCGCCCGCCAGTGTCATGTGTTGAAAGTTGTACTTCAGATCCCAAGGGTCCAGCTCATTTCCATCATCTTCATCATCTTCTGGTGAGCCATGAGCGAGCTTCCACGCAAGGCCGGCTGCTTGGGCGTTGCGTTTCATTTCATCGGGCGATGATGATTTGGCAAAGTAGGCTACCGCGCTTGTCCAAAGCTGGACTTTCATCTCAAGCCCAATTCGCCAGAGATGTTGTAACGAGAGGACAATCTGCATACCATGACTGACATTCGATGGAGGCGGCAGAACCATCGAAGAGGGGATAAGGGGGATCTGGCCGGCAATGTAGATGCCCCGAAGACTGCTGGCCTCTGCTTTTGCTGTTAAAGCAACGTCAATAGCCTGGCTATATGGGCCAATATTCGCCGGTGCCCAGTACGACCGGGACTGAACATGGAGCCCATTTCTATGCGAATTTACCCCTGATTTCGGGACCGTGAGGAACACCATGACATTGTAGCCAGATGGAAGTAAGTGGCCACACGAAATAGTGACTCGAGATGGTGGGTTTGGCCTTGTAAACAGCCTGCCATACTCTGTATTGATTTTTGGAAAGTCTGCCATGTGACGAAGGATGATGGTGGTATTGATTATTTGGGCCGCATCAAGAGATGAGGAGGAAAGGAGTCTGTCAATTTGGCCAACGATGGACTGCATTTCTGCCTCAATCAAAATGCAACCTGCAGAAGACTTGGCTAGAACAGAAAATCGAAGAAAGTCGTCATCTTCTTCCAAAGTCGTGGGGAAATCTTTGCCCAAAATTCGTGGTGTGAGAGCTCCGGAGACTTCTTTCCCGCTGCCCTCGGCCGACTTTGCACTCATGACCGTATTCAGGATGGTATGAAATTTGACATCAAATAATTCAGGAATCCTAACAGACGATTCTGGGCTCGCATCGTCATCGACATTTGTGTTTTTTTCTTGAAGTTGAGCTCCCCGAAGCATCAACCAAACTGAGCCCCCTCCTTCGTTGACAACTCGCCGTCTTTCCTCGGGGACAGATATTCTCTTCTTGAACAGCCAAGCCGGCCCATCCAAGACAAGCGTTTCAAACTCTCCTCCCTCGCCCAGTGCAGCTCCTTGAGGAGCACCAAACTTCTTCAAAGCACTCTTCACTCGGTGTACTCCTTCGGTGCTCGACACTCGCTCCCATAGGTGGCTTTCATCAAGTCCGGCGCTTGCAACCTTGATAATTCGAGCATCGAGTCCGGCCACAGCCATATCACGCAGTAACTGAGCATCATCTGCAACCTCATTCTCAGGAGATGGAAGAACGGGATACTTCCAGAGGTATGCCAGTGGGGTGAGGCCAAGTCTCAACGCAACAGACTCGACTCGAGTGCGCTGGTAAGTTGACAAGATGGCCCCGGAACAGATAGCGTTGGCCTCTGGGTGGCGAGCTTTGATGGCCTTTAGCAGAAGCAGCATTGATTCTGTCTCATCGGCCTTCTGCCCCCCAGACGAATAATCATAGTCCCGTTCGTGATGTAGTGCCCCGCCACGGATAGGCTGTCGATAGAGGGGTATGCCTGTTGCTGCTGCATAGAGCGGGATGACCTCATGGCCAACCGTCTGATACATGAAGCTATTCAGATCCTCCTCATGGGCGCTCTCATCTTCAGTAGCTCTTGAAGTCTGCTGCTCTGGGTCGATGAATTGGACATCCTCTACAGCTTCGTTGGCACCATCCACGGCAGGGAACAAGTTCGCCAGAGCCACAATGCGATGCCCATGGCGGATGCAGTGAACCAGATTAAAGAAGCTGTCTTTGCCTCCTGAAATAAGCGCAATGACATTTAGTGATTCGGACGTCATCTTTTTTTCAGGAGCTTACACTTAATCCCGTAGTTGCAGCGGCGTTGCGACGTTGTGGGAAAATGAGCATCTTGCATCTCACGTGCATTTTTTTGCGCCTTACCAGAGCACGGAGTATTTTTTTTTTTTCGTCCACCTTACTGTTATCACATCTACACACTCCACCAACATTACACCATTTTACCAAACAGCATTATCATTATACTCTTGAGCGAACACACATAAGAATATTAACTACTATCATACTTTTTTATGTAAATACGCTAGATAAGACATGCATGGAACGTCTTCTCTCATTTTGGAATTCCATTTCCCTTTGATTCGTGCGGAGTGTCGTAGATCAACAGCGTCCCGCTGATAACCGCGACTCGTACGAGTACATCACGTCAAGCCCCAATCTCAACTCGAAGATAAAGCCATTTACGCTAACATACTTAGCAGGGAAACTACCACAATCTACTCATTCAGCTCGGGGAGATATTCTTCACTAGGCACGCCAAAAGAGGGCTCTATCATGGCTGGCAAACTAACGACACATCCTCCGTCATCAGCGTGGTTCTACTCCGCACGAAGCTACGATAGTTACGGCGATCTTCCCTACCACCAACACGACGCTTCACCCGCTCTCGGCGTTAGTATACGCTGGCCAAAAAGACGGCAGATTGCTATGAGAGCACGTGCGCAGGCTAGCAGTCGCTCTCTATTAAACTATTACTCGCGTTGCTATGAGGCACTGAGTCAGGCACCGTGATGAGAGACGCCCTCAAGCCCTGGCCTACGGCCTTTAGCCTTCTGTGGGGGGTATCCATTGATTTGCTCCAAATACCAGGTTACACCATGGCTGCTTCATGCTAGCAAATAGTACCAGAGTGCTAGTACTTGTACAGCATAGGGAAGCTTGGACGGAGACAAGGTCAATTGGTGCTTATGGTGTTCGCCCGGTGAGCTGACGATGGGAAAGTTGAGCGATTGCTATCGGCCGAGTCTAGCAAAACGCCCGCAGAGAACAATCTTCGAAGGATGTTCACCAAGGAAAAGGCTCCGCAGAGGTCTCGGCATAAGACGTCTTCCAGCTAGATCCGAGAACATGCTCGTACGAGTACAGCCCACGAACACACTCCGAACTCCGTACTTCTCTGCCTGTGGAGCCAATACGGGCGCACGTGTTGCACGTCTTGTTCGCGTCGAGACGACGAATTGTTCTTTTTCGCTTGGCAGGCCCAGCGCCACGGTCCAGGTACCCAAATTCACCACCGACCATTGACCGGCTCGCCGTCAGGTTAATTAATTACCACTCAAAATAGCAGCCATTGCTTCGCCTCTCATTAATTTGCCGCCACCGTGGGAACGCCACCGGTGCTTTCGTCAAGGTCGTGGCCAAGCTTTCGCCTGTCCAAGTATGGAGTAGTCCATCTTGACTCTTTTCATTTCCACCTTCCGGAGAGCCACCCCATGCCTAAATTCGAAGCTGCCTCACAGCTCGAGCTAGTCCAGGGACCGTTCGGTAGTCTAGTACGTGCTACTCCATGTACCTTTTGTCGACTGGGGGGGTTCTCTTGTCATGATCCCTCCCAAATTAGGGCGTCCGCGTTTCCCAAAGAGTGCTCCCTGGACCAGGCACGTTCCTTCTTCAACGGACCAGACGGGCCATACCCGGGCCCCGGATAGATTGCGCGAGAGATTAGCTCCATCGCAGATATGGAGTTGGCGCGGATTACTTGTGCCAGCACGTATCGTGCTCCGTGCCTGTACATTTCATACTCGTACTACGCCGAAGGGGACAGAAAGGCCATGGCTAGCGTTATCTCGCTCTCCAAGAAAGCCACCGAGCCAGCCCATCCTGGAGCGAATATGTGACGGCTCACATTTCTGGCAACTCCAGGTAGCGTCCCCGCGGAATGGATCAAACACACCACGAAGGAGATTTTTTGCTCGTTTCCCAAAGCACTTGTGCCTGGCAGGGACCCCCAATACCGACCTCAAACGGTGCCACCAGGCCCTTGACCGGCAATGGGGCCGGAGACTCGAGGCAAGGGTCTTGTCTTCCACCCCAGGCAGAACAAATAGAGGAAGAGTATACATCCCCACATGTATAGAAGCGCCATGGAAGGAAAACCAAAATGTGAGCTGAACTCTACGCCTCACCTAGAGAGAACCAGGCAGGCATGGGTTCCCAATACGGCTGCCTCCCCTCCCCAGATAAGGGAGAAGCAAAGCAACAGTAATGCCGCAAATCCCCACTCTCGCCGGCCAACTTCTTCCATGAACGTTCTTTTGGCCGTTCCATTCACCCGTTCTGTCCGAGACGAGAGATGTCACAAATTAGACCTGTCAAAACGATTCCCCCCTCCCCCCTCCCCCCTTCTCTCCTTGGATGCCCTCCCCTTGAGCGTCGAGGGTTTGGGGTCTGGTTTGTTGCAGGTGAGTCTCATGGGGGTTGTCGGGTAAACGGCTTGAGAGCGTAACTCTTGTCGGCCGAGTGAACGTTGTTGGACAGCTCGTATGCTGCGAGGCATTCGTTTCATACAGGTATGGCCAAGCCGCGTGGTAAGAACGTTATCTGTGAAATCCCAGCACGCAATGGTACGTATGTACGTGATGGTTGGTCCAAGTTCTGCGGGATAGTCACAGTAGTCTGCATGTAACACAAACATCAACACCACAATTATATAGTCGTAAACATCATGATGGCAAGAAAACAGTTCAGTTCAACAAGTGAATTTCTTCTATCTTCTATAGTCTAAATATCTAAATGTCCCAAGTCCCAAGTCTAAAATCTATATCTTTCTCCACGTTCACACATAACACTTCACTGGCCAAGGGCAAACATGTCACCATCTTCAAGGCACAATTCAGTATTAATTAGCAACAGTGTTTTTTCTTATTGGTTGGCATAGCGTCAAGTAAAACTTCTAAAAAATGTGACCCGCACACCCTGCCATAACCCATTTGCCCACAAGAATGAGCAGCACAAAAAAATATTTGTACTAAAAGAAAAAGGAATCAACCTCCAATGAAGGGCGGTGCGATCCTCCCACTGGCCTAAATGCTTCCCAAGTGCCCTCTCTAATGTTTCAGTTATTCCCGCCATGGCAAACGACCTTTCCAGCCATCGCTCGCGATGGATTATCACACCAAGTGTGCAATAAGAGGGGCAGCCAACCTGATTAGCATACCGTCGTTGTTTCCGCCAGATATAAAAAGTAAGAAATCTAATAGTCCGCCATGCGCGCCAAAACAAACAAAATCATGTCCGAGAATTCCTCTTCCGAGTTCGAGCCTCTGTCGAACTTTTTGTCATGATGCAAAAATTGTGAAATATCGAGAAGTGTCTTCCCGATATGTAAAAAATAATAATCATCAGTATGATGTTGCAAGTCGATACAAGAACTGAAGGTTTGAAAATGCAATCATATCCGCTTGAGCTTTTTCCCTGTATAGTGCGATGTCCTCCTCTAGCAAAAGTGTATGTGTAGAAATAGGGCTTGCGCCGAAGCGAAGCAAGAAGTGTGTGATAAAAGTGAATCATGTCAGGCGTGTATAAAGATGGTCATAGACCACCTGTGAAAGCAGGTGCTATCCATTTAATCCGAGCGCTTGCGCTTCTTCTTGCCCTGGTCACCCTCTTCTGAAGAGAGCTCGCTAGCGCTTCCAGGAATCTCAGATGCGATCTGGAAGAGGACCTTTCCATAGGTGTTGTAGTCATCTCCTACAGGTCCAGTCATCATGCCAGCATCATAGGTAGGCACGTCGGAACCGTCCTCGATGAGGTTCATGACGATAGCACCGCCAGCGTGGGTGCGGGCATGCTGAGCCAAGTTGTCGCTGCGAGAGAACTTCTTACCGCACTCGTTGCACTCAAAAGGCTTCTCTTGGGTGTGGAGAGAGCGGTAGTGTCGCTTGAGGTGCTCCTGGCGACGGAAGCGTCGGTTGCAGAGATCACAGACGAAGGTCTTGGAAGGGTCCTCGGTCAGTGACTGCTTGCGACCGCGGCGGTTGGTGGGGGCGGGCATGGAGGAAGAAGGCTCATCAGAAGCAGAAGAGGCATTGGAGTCTGAAGCGGCAGAGGCAGCCTCAGTGGCGCCAATCTGCTCGTTGCCAGACTGAGAACCGCCAGCAGCGGCGTTCATGATGGGCTTGACGTCCTTGCGGTCCTTCTTCTGTCTCTTGTCCTGGTGGACGTCTGAGAGGTCAATGGAGGAAGTCGGGCTAGGCAGAGAAGGGAACTGGAAGGTCTCGCTGTCGTCGAAGCTCAGCTCCTCGTCGCCAATGAAGCTGCCGTGGCCCAGGGACACAACAGAAGAGCCGGTGCAGGCTCGGGGGCGGGAAATGTCCACAGGGTTGATCTCGCCGAGGTTGACGAGGTTGCTGAAGTCGGCTTCCGACTCGAGGTCAGAGAAGTCCTCAAAGGTCGGCAGACCGCTGGGCAGCACTGGGTTGAAGTCAAAGGTTGGCTGGGCAGCGGCGGCGGGCATGTGCTCGCCCTTGATGTCCTCAGCCAGCAGGGTAAACTCCGGAGCCAGGGTGGGGTTGGAGCCAACAGAGACGGTCAGGTTGCGGGGATCGCAGAAGTCAACATCATGCTCAGAAGTGACGGACCGCGCGTAGGGAGTTGGCGAGGGAGACAGAGAAGGGCATGAAGCTGTTGTGGATAGCATGTCGCTCGGGCTTGAGGTAAGCGAAGGCACCTTGCTAGCCTGAGATTGAAGGTACACTGCCCAATGTGGATTAGCCTTTTGCCCCGCCCCAGTATTCATTAAAGCGTCTTTTCCGTTTCTTTTTTTAAATTTGGAACGGCGAAAGGAATATTCGACGCGGAAATTAATTTCAGAATCACTTACCAGGCGACAAGGGTGGAGAAGCAATGCTGGCCCAGTCCAGGACGAGGCTCTCGGTGGCATCGATGTTGTCCTTGACGACCATGCCCTCCAGACCGGAGAACATGGGGTTCATGGGAGTCTGCAGCATGTCACATGCCTTGGGGCTGCCCATGGCGCTTCCAGAGGCGGACAGAGGAGGTGTAGAGGGGAAGTAAGGGTTGTCGCCAAACTCGGTGTCCAGCAGCATGGGCTTCCGGGACAGAGGAGGTGTGCTTGTGGGAGTCATGACTGAAGGACCGTTGCTGTACAGGGTCGGGGGCTGTGAGCAGGAGGAGTTTGGTCGCGAGTACATGGGAGTGGGAGGTAGTGTAGGCACCATCTGGAAGGCGGCCATCTGCTGTGCGAAAACGAGTTGTCGGGGAGCCATCTTGTGCTCTTGGTTGTAGAAGTAGAACGCCTGCTGTCCCATAGCTTGAGACATCATGCCGTCCATTGTATTCTGCTGAGCCAAGGAATGTGTCAGCTCTTGAACATGTCCTCTGTAACAGTGGTGTTCTTTTTTGGCTTGCTTGTCTAACCTCGTGAGAGAAGAGCTTGCGGTGGCTTCGAATAGAGTATTTAGTTATTAAACGTTATAGTTATTGTATAAGTTGTATTCCGTATTATACAATTGCCCAGGCAATTGGTGAGGCACGTAAAGAGTGGTTGGTTCTTCGTTAGGTCGTCCTTCAGATCCGGTGCAAAGAATGGATGGTAGTCTTGGTAGTAGTGATTAACTATTAGACTGTTGCGATGGTGGGAGGGATGAGGTGATGGTTGCGAATGTTCGAGCAAAAGAAGGGAAGGAATCTCGAAGAAATATAACGAGTTTCCGATGGAGACGAAGTCGCAAAAGAAGGGAGAATGGAGGGTATAAAACAACAAGATATACAAGCTCAAGGGTGGCCGATCATATGGATGAGTTGATGGTAACGGCGGGGGGCCGTGGCAGGATAAGTAGGACGATGAAGCCCAAGATCATCGACGAGCAAATCGACCGATAGGCAAGAGAGCCCACCAGAGTGGGAACGCTCCGTCGCCTCCACGCAGGCCTTGTCCACTTCCACTTGTCTCACTCGACCTGGCCAAGAGCCAGGATCCGTTGCGCGGACATGACGGGACAGGCTTCCTCCCTGGCCCCTGTCGTCCGTGAGGTGTCTGGGGCGAGTGGTGTGCGAGTCCAGGGTTGTCTGGGATGTCTGGGACGGCCAGGGGTGTGTGAACCTTGAGAGAGACCCAACTCCAGAGGTTGACATGGGTCTCCTGCTAGCACCAGTGATCCTGGTCGAGTCCATCTGTCGAGTCCGTGGAGGCGGTACGTACCTAGTGCCAGGCTAACGGCCAGCCTAAGAAGCGACAAGGGTGCGGCTTTGACGGTGATGCTGGTAGTATGAGTACAACTGTACAAAGAGGGCTCCAAAGTGGGAAGTTGACAAAAAAAGCTGCCAATTCATGAAGCCCCCAAGCCGAGTCGAGTCGAGTCGAGTTGAGGTGGGTACAACGCCGGTGGGCCTAACCAAGGTACTCATACATGTAACACGACGACAGGTCCTGCTTGGTCCTCGTACTAGCACAAGAGGTAATAGTACCACTTGCAGTATAGCATCAAAGAGAGCCTCTGTTTTCTTGCTGCTGGCGTTGACTAGCACGAGTAATAGTACATTTGATAGCATGGCAGATTAATGCAATGCCAACGGCCGTCCGTATGGCAGCACCAACGTGCGCATGGATGGTCGCCATTCGCCATTTGGCATTGGGCGTTTGTACCGTGATGACTGACTGGCCCGGTTTGAGTCAAACCGGCGGGCGAGCATGGCGCAGCCACCCTTCTAATTCTGGATTGTGGGCTTACCAGTCCATACGAGCGTAACATACGAAGTGCATCCGTCCACACAGATACAGGCACGGCTTTTTGCGAGGAACAAGCATAATGACAGAGACACGCCGCCACCTCTCGGATGCACCGCGACTGGCACAGCGCAGCGCTTCTCTCTCCACTGGGCTTGGGTTACGAAAAGCCACTGTGAGCCGAGCCAATTGCTGGCGGTGCCGTCCGCTTTGTGGTCTCTTTTGTCTCGTTTTTTATTTTCTTTTTCTTTTTGGTTTCCCTCTGGCTTGTGGTAGTCGCGCGCATATCACATTGGAGATGGAGGGGAGGGAGGGGGGGCGTCCATAGAGAGATAGAGACAAGAGTGAAGAAGAAGAAGAAAAAAAGACGGCATCCATCCCTCCAATACTGAAAGCCGGATCCAAGAATGGACAAAGAGAGATGGATGCCTCACAATGACATCTGCACGGCGGCTCAGCTGCTGATTGGGTCACAGCACCTCTCAAGGCGCAAATGCTGCAATGCTCCAATCTATGCCGATTCCTGGCCCCCATGGCGTTCGTCCAAGTTTGCTCGTCCATTCGTTGCTGATGCTACGCACACTCGAGCGTCGAGAGGCCACCTATGAAATCAGCGTCAGTCAACAAGAATGCCGGCTCGCCTGCGGTGATTGCGCCGGCGCCAACCCGCTAACCACCACTAACAAGTACCACCACCACTAAATACAGTGCTACTGTTAGCCCCGAGGCTCGCTGTTCTTGTTGACAGGCTCGCTCTGTGCGCGCCATTTTTCGGCGCTGGCCACTCACAGCCGGGCACGGGCACACAAGAGCGCGTCACAAGCCCTGCAGAATGCCGTGTCGTGATAGGATACAGCGTGTGCTAGTATCAACTTGATGACCCAGCTTGCACAAAAAGCCGCCGTCTCAGCTCTGCACACTGACGCACACCTCGAGTGTGCACAGCCATTGGACCTCGATTCTCTGGCGTCACACCTACGAGACCTCGAGAAAACTCCACCGCTGCAAGGCACATGATATCCTGATGGGCGATGCGCTCAGCCATCAATCACGCTGCCCGTCTGTCCAGTGGTTGTAAGTCATTCGACCTGCTAGTTGAAACCAAGCCGTCAGTCACTAGCCAGGAAGTGGGAAACTCACATCTCGGAGGCAAAGACGTCAAACGCGGATCCCAGATTGGCCGGCCGGAGGGCGGATGTCGCATCCACTGCAGAGGGCCAAAAAGCTGTTTGGGCATGTTGCCGCCCAGGCTGTTTGATGGTGTGTTTGTCAGGTCAGAATGTGCGATGCATGTGTTTGTGTCCTCTTCTCGCGCTAGCACATATCCAGCAGTCGTCACACAAGGTCCAAGTAGTTCATACCTTAGTCCACGGCAAAACCTATTCAGTAGTGGCGGTACTATCAGCATTCTCTGCTGCTTTCATACACACAGACTCAACTGATCTCGTCTTACGGTGGTCATCAACGGGCAGCTCAGTCAAACTTGATCTGACATATTAGCCAATTGCCAGAACCAGGCCTAGCGCGTCGATCACAATCCAAGAGGAGCGGGCTGCATGAGTGGATTATTTTTATGTCTTGGATGCTGCTTAGTGCGGGTAGTGCTACCTCGTACAAGAATAGCCCGTCTCCACCTGAACTTGTGAAGACCAAGGGCTTTTTCGTCATCTGTTTCATAGTCTGTTCGTATGTGCTCCGTAATGCTTATGCATGGAGACACTTTTTGTTTGTGTCAACTTGCTTGTGGTGCTGCGCGCTAGTACTAGCCAGGACAGTAGCCCACAGCCAATAGCCACCAGAGAGGCACATACAAGACCAAATACGAAACGCATGGACTGAGGTGGGAAAAAATCATAAGTGTTTATTAGATAGTAGGTCTAGATAACCAGACTTTGCCGGAGGGAATCACGCACAAGCAAAACAAAATAAGAAAGGAAAGGAAAATACGGCAGATGTGGCAACTGTCTCGCGGGTGAAACGAGATGCATCCCCGCTTGCAAAACTAAAAAGCCCGTATTTGCGTTTTTTGCTTTTTTTTTCTTGTCTCTTGTCTCTTCTCCCTTTTTACCTTTCCTTTCTTTTTTCTTTTCTTTTTTTTTCTTGTTTTCTCGTTAATTCCTCACTGCATGGAGTACCGTAGCATCCCCATGCCGTCCACCCCCGGCTGCAAGCCGCGTTGCGTTGTCAACACCTCCCTCCCAGGCTGTATACCGCCTCGACCAAAGATTCCGGTGAAGCTTCTCCAACTTGCCTCTCCAGGACGGCCAACGTAGAACCGCGCTCGCTATCGCCTGGTGGCCCCGCGCGTTCCCGCAAAATGCCCCATTGGGGCTCCAGGCTACCCATCGCCTGGGCTGAGAATCGAGCCACGGCCGTCGACGGTGGCTTCTCCGGCCCGCTAAGCTACTGAGAGCACTACTGTACTCCGTACGGAGCCCAGCTCTCCAGGCCCGGTAGCTTTTACCGTACGTCGAGCCTTTGAGAATCGTCAGTTTCACCATGGCCATCATGGTTGTTGAAGGCGAGTCATATGTACTATGCCTAGAGGTGCGGCAAAGAGGGGAATGGCACCCAAAATCAAGCACCATCCTCGGCTCTAATCATATGGGGCACCTCTACTAGAAACATCTACCCGCATTCAATTTCGTGGTGCCTTTTGTCTGATTGCAACGGTTCAACGGTTGTAAGTAGTACCTCTGCACGTGCTCGTGTGGAAAACCTAGAGCTTCGAAGGAAGGAAAAAGTGTCACCGCAATTACAAGAATGTGCGCTGCCAGGCAGGTCCCCGCTTTTCTTTTTTACGGTGTACCTTAAGCGAGGCCTGGTAAACGTCCGATAGGCTGTTGGATGCAGCTATTCCCCCGTACTATTGCCAGACAGCAGGCATATGCCGCCACCACTTCAGTCGACATCTAACGGTGTGTCGTGAGATGGTGGGAAGAGGTTTCAATTTGCAAAATAAGTTGCGGTATCCTTCCATCCAGGCCATGTAACGCTAGTCAAAACGCCGTGCCAGCCATTTGGCCCCATTCCCGGACTTTGGACACCTGGGGAAGGGCTGCAGTACGAGAACGCATCACCGGCGACTAGCTATGTGGCTTTCATGTTAGCACAGGCGTCTATTTCTGCTATCGGTATCAGCCAAGGTTGTAGTCTGTAGCTTGCGGTGGACACTGGCTGAGATAGATGCTTGCGGGGATCCGCTACTCGATATTAGTGGTTACGAATGAGGCAAGACAAAGGAAGAATGTCTCTGGAAGCGATGATAGCCAGGATAGGCTAGTGAATTGAATTGACCATGATAGTCCTTACCCGGAAGGAAGGAATCTTTGCTCTCAGTACTCCGTACCAAAGGGCACTTGCCATTGATTGCGTGTTGTTGATGATATTGATTCCAATTTCCCAACTTGTATACCGGGTAAGCCAGCACCGCCTAGCATGTGATATCCCATGGGGCAAGAGTCGTCAGCATCCTGCGTGCGGTGTGTGATGTGATGTACAGGCTCTTCCGCATGTGGAGGGTTTCATCCAAGGCGGTGCTTTGGAGCGGTGTTGGTGACTTGGTTGCCTGGGTACAAAGTACAAAGTACTCGTAATCTTGTGCCTGCACATCCACCGATCATCACACACGCGATGCAAGCATTGGCTGCCACCGTCGCTAATGTAAACAGACCTATGCCAGATGCTGGGCTGGTGGCAGCGGTCCTATTGGCTGCGGTCTAATCTGAAACTCTAGCGCTGCATAACGAGTCGAGAATGGAAAATGCATTAACCAGCTGCACAGACCCTTGAACTATAGCTGTACAAGCGACAGGGGACAAGAGGCGGCGTCTTTTTTCTCTTTCTCGTCTCGTCTCGTCTCGTCTCGTCTCGTCGTCTCTTATCGATTAGTACCCAGGCATGTAGGTAAGGTACCTCTGCGCTGTACAAGCACGAAGTATCTGCACCCCCAGCGGCAGCCAATGCAGCACCTCCAACTCTCGGAAAGAATCCACGTACCTAACTCTGGGTCCTGGAAACGGCGGGCCCGGGCCATAAGGTAATACGAAGTCTTTGCTGCTCCATAATGTGTTTGTGCTCTTCACCGACAAACTCGAATAAGCGAACACTCCGGCAGAACTCGCTGATGCTATGAAATTATGGGATGATTCTCCATTATCTGCACATCCGACTTGAGCAGCACGTGTTGACGAAACGGGACAATGAAGAGCACCTGGGGAGCACGCGCCAAACACAAGTGCAGTCCGTCATGATGAAGCTCTAGCCACAACAGGAAACAGCGTCAAACGATCAGGCACAACGAAGCCAACGGATCGCCCCAAGTCGAGCCACTATCGCTGGCCCGTCTCTGCGCCGCGCCGTTGGAAGGGAGATGCTACGCCCAAGAGGGAGCTAGACCCCGTGTTGCTAAATGAAAGAAGGCGACGCTCCGCTCCGTACCGACATTGTGCCGGTCACTGATTAACGCCAACCGCCACTCCGTCGACCGAGTAATTTGATGAGCCACCGAATGCATCCAACGAGGTGTGTGTGATTCGAGTGATTGAGTGCGCAAGTGTGAGTGGCAAGTAGAGTGCCTGGCACCATGGCAACGCACCAGCATGCGGCTTGGTGCCCAGCCATCCAGCACTGGTTGACCGACAAAGCGGCTGGCGAATAAAACTGCCTGCGGCAAGGGTCATTAATCGTGGCATCGAATATAAGTACACATCACATTTGCGCTTGCATTGGTCCCACGGATTCCAACATATCAGCCCGCGCATGCATAACCCGCCGCCGTGACTGGACAGCGGCCCCCACCAATTGCTAAGGCTCTAGCCATCAAACATTGACCCTGGTCACTCACTGCAGTGCGAAGAGACCGCCACTGCAGACGCAGCCATGCAGGAACCAATGCGGCCACTGGAACCCGCTGGAGCCCGTTGTATGCAGGTACCGTCCACAGCTTCCAGGGCTCTTTCCGCCTTGGATCATGGCCGGGGGGTAGGGCCTTCCCCGACAGGTAGTCGGTGCTGTACGAGTAGCTGCCACATCACCCGCGCGCGGGACTCTGCTGCAGTCCGCAGTACAGAGTACATATGCCAGTCCAGGTATGGATCCCTCTTGTGCAACTCCAGTCCTGCACTAGCACCTGGGCTACTTGGGACTTGTGCAATGCACGCTGCATCACCATCACTCCCCGGGCTTAACCAGCATCAGGTCTCTCCACCCGCCAGTCAGTCAACATGGTCAGCTCATCGCCTTGCCGTTCACAGCACAAGAGGCGCCGCCGTTACAGCCAAGCGTCGCTGCCGCCTCCGCAAACTTGAGCTCCAGAGCTAATAGCCTAATTGCTGTAGTGCTTCGGGTAGGCAAGATGATTTCACAAGTACCTGTACGAGCACCAACGCGTGTTCATTCGCAAAAGGCCCACCGATCCTCAATCCGCCGTTCTGCACGGCCACCGACTCTTCGATGTCTTTGTCGTCCCCCCCCCGGCCGGGTTGAATCTCAGAGATGCAGCACTCGTACGGAGTGCTTACCGCTGCACTCAATTGAACGGCCCTTGAGCCGAGCGGCCATCGACACCGCCAGTAGCCAGGATGGCGGTGATTTGACAGGTTGCGCGGGAAAAGGCTTTTTTTGCCTCCTCGCCAAAAATTCGCGGAACCGGCAGCCGTCCACCGCCTGAGAAAAAAGATTTCGGCACCACCCTTGCTAGGCGAATGTCTCTGGCATCTGCAAACGATAGATCGCACTACTGGCACACGGCCTCAGATGAAGGGCCAGGGTCCCGGCGTAACTGTTGCGAGTCCTGCTGGCAGACCGTCTTCTTGACTCGAACAATTGACCCTGGCGACCTGTGGCACTGGTCACTGGTTTTCGGATGGATGCGACAGCGTGCCCCGGACTCGAGCGAGAGCCCACGAATACCTGTTAGATATTCCATACTGACAGGGGATACACCGGTAAGTGCTGCAGGCGTGGTACTAGGTATTGGCAGCCTCAATAGTCTGCTGCGAAGCTCGTTAACCTGGGCAGACGTTGGATGCTCACCAACTTTTCCTCTGATTGGATCGCTCCTGCGGCTCTAATTGGTTGATATATGGGCGCTGCCAGCAGCATTCTGCCCGCCGCAAGGCGTTTTGCAGTATGATATCCTCTCTGCGGTCTGTCTTACTGTTGGTTATGCACCTATGTGCGAGTGCCTGGTTGTTGCTGTTGTTGCGTTTTACAGCTACCCACCGCCTTACTCGTCTAATGTTTAGCCAAATTGCCTCTCAGAAACTTGCTCCTTTGTGCCGAACCAACGACACAAGACTACAGGCATGTTCACAGCGCTGGTGAACGAAGATCCCCCAACCTTGACAGGAGAAGAGTCGGCGGTCATTGCAAACGGCGCTAACATGGTCGGTAAATCGAGATAACTTACCTGTATGCCATCCATATGCTCCATCTACGAGTAAGGCATGCTATAATACCTGGTCCGGTAGGGTGCGCCCAAGGCCTACTCGTACTAGGCAATATCATATCGACTACGGGTCACGGAGGTCGCAGCCGCGAGAGCGAGAGAGGGGAAGAAAAAAAAACCTGAACCTATTTTGCCACCGCCTTTTACACCGTCGAATTCTAGGGACGATGTCAAGTGACTTTGACGGATGCGGACGAGTCAGGACTTAATCTCTCAGATCAGAGTGACCAGGACCCTGGTGGACGAGCTCACTGTACTCGTACAATGCGCATGGGCTAGCAACGGCCCGGATTCACAGCCGTGTGGCCAGCATCTTGCCCTGATACCATAGAGGCCTGCTCGACCGGGATCAGATGGCCCTTGCCACCGGACCCTAGCGGTCTACCCGCTCCCCGGATTTCTACTTGGCCATGGCACTACCATGCCCAGCCAATTTGTCTCGAGGTCCACCGGGTAGAACATTGCCAGTCTTCTCTCCGTCCTTCGCTTCCCCTCTTCCAAAAGTCGAAGACGAATTAGAGGTTGTTGGCTGACATCCGCCAATCCTGGGCGCTGTAACTTGCACGAAATGCCCTTTGGTTGACAGGTACAAAACACGAACTACTATTGCCCAAAGAGGTCTTCATGCTCTCCAATGCAACCATAATCACTGTCATCTTCGTGGGAACGGCACGGCCCTTTTACGGCTAGCTTCGTCACCGCGCTTTCTTTTGGCATTTGACCATCCGTTTCGCCACTTGCCAAATGTTTCAGCATGGCTTCATCTTAACAGACCGCGTTGCTGTATCCTCACGGCATATCGACATTTCATGCCGGCACGGGGGCCCATCTCTTGGGAGGGGGAAAAGGGCTCAATGCTTCGGTTGTTCGCTGCCTATGGCCGACCCGCTACCAGGACCATGGTAGAATGCGCTGTGCCATATTAAGCGACCAGTGGAGAGATATTTGCTGGCAAAGACTAGCCAGGGCATCCCCCGGGCTAGCGCAGGTACGACTTAACCAGCAAGGGCTTGGGCAGAGAGCCAATTGGGCATTCCGCAACCCAAGCCCATGGAGCTTCTGGAAGGTCTCATGGCCCACAAATCCAGCTTCCATCCAGCCATTGTTCCCCGGTATTCGTCCTCGCTGTGCCAGGCCCTCAACACTGGAACCGAAGGTCCCGGAAGGTGGTACGGCGGTATGGCGTATCCATTTCTGTATCCATTCCCGGCCTCAATATCGCGCCTGCTTCGTCGGCGATTCCAGAATGCCCAAGCAAGGTTCTACTTGTACAGTGGCGGTCATGCTTGCTCGCGACTCCAACAGGCGATTCCGCGGCAATGAAATGGCGCCAGATAGGACAGCCGCTATCGGTCAAGTCGGCTTTGCTGCTGGCAGCAGTATCGCTAGTAATGCCACACGCGGGTAGTGCCTCTACTCGTGCTGGCATTCGCTGGCACAGGCGCCCCATGCCTCTGCCGGCAGTCGTTCGATGCTACCCTGCCGACGTTCGGTAGTACACAATGTCTCAGCACATCTTGTGCTACCGCCGCGGAGTACTCTGTGCTGCTAACGCCGCCGCTTCGTACGGAACTCGAGGAGGCTCGCCCCGAGCTTCATGGCGTGCGAGCATGTACATACTAGTTAGTATGCGGCGCCAGTGACATGATCAGACGATTGGGGCCGTTGACTGCAAAGTGCGGAATGCGGTCTGTGAGAGAGCGGCAATTTAGGTCCGCGGACAGGCATCAGACACAGGAGTGTTCATGCATGGCCGATCGACTACTCGGGCTATTGCTACGAATTACGGACGACGAAAATCCAACTACTGTACTGTATTACTTCCCGCAACTACGGAGTGCTTGCACGCCGCATGCCGTACGGAGACCGGATGCTTTGATATGTTACATCACTCATGTACCTGCGGGCCGCAATGTTTCACTTCTGCCGTTCCTCTCTCTTTTTTTTCTTTGCCCCCGTCCTCTTGCTTTCCAAAATAGAAACACTCAGGTGAAGTCAATCTTGCGAATTGCTCTAATCCACTTGACGAATGTCATTCAATATTCTATTTTCACTCTGATGGGCCCTCGGACCGGGTGTTGTGGAAATTAGAAAAAACCTGACAAGTTACCATTTCAGCGGTGGATCTCCAGATATTGAGGCTTATACGAAGTCCGGTCTCCATCAAGGTGTCATGACTGAGACCAGCAGCTAACGGCTTGGTGGTTCTCTAAAATTACACTGATAATATCGCTCCGGAATATTTGGCGATGGAATTCTCGCCTCAAGCAGTGGCTGAGCTCTGGGTGGACTGTTCATTTCAGAGGCACCGCGCGGCAGCGCAGCCGAGTGGTCCAGCTGAACTGGAAGGGAAAGAAAAGCAATGGCTGTGCACGAGTCTCCCGGCGCCCTTTCTCGGAAGTGTCACTGTGCTTCGTGAACAATTACCGATGCCCGCTGGATTACCTAGCACGGACATCAATACGAGCACGGACCGGCTTGCGAATGACTTGACGGCATCCGGTGGCGAGCGGCACTCCGTGTGTTGTGCTGAATGTCATTGTGACTGTGATTCTGATGCCAATTCTTGCCACTTCTACTTGCAAATATAGACTCTTGTATGATGAGTCCCGACTGCGGTAGTGTCTCGCGGATCGCCTAACAAGCGTGAACCAGCGGGAAGCATGATGTACATCCATTCTTTGCCTTTTTTTCTTTCTTTTTTCTGTCCCTCCTCTTCTCCGAGTTGCTTTTTCTGATTGTCCTCCATCCACAGAAGATATGACACGCGTCCTTGATTCCGACATGTCACTAATATGAGATGCTTCAATATAGCGTGCCGCCCTAATAGCAGCTGAGACAAGGAACAAATCCCAATGTTGAGCTAAAGCAAGCTAAGGAGCACAGCTTATGACTTCTGACATCTCTTGTTTGCCTCGCGATTCTTTCTATCTTTTTTTGGTCCCCTCATGCCTGTGTGGCGTTATAGTTTGTTGCGTTTCCTCCCGTATCCAAGGGCGGGAGCCGGCGCCATGAATGCGGATCATGCGTGGTGGAAATGACCAATGTTTGAGTTGCCCGCAGAGCATTGCTTAGCCGCTCCTGTTCCAATGCGACACCACACTACAGTACAAGCTGCAGTCCCTTTTATCTGTTTCGTCTTTTCTGGCGTCTCTTTTTTTTTTTTTTTAATCGGCTCACGCGGTAAGACGTGGACTGTAGGCATAAGATCACTTCAGGACCACTCTAGTGCAAGAGATGGGGCTAATGGCATCTCGTCAGTCGATTCGAGAAATGAAGGGAGACTACGGAGTACGAAGATGATGGACAATAAGAACAGTACGGCAAAATAAAAATAGGCCCATGCATCTCGACCGATGTCAGCGGAGGATAAGCTCAGACATGCGATTGTTGCCTTTTCAGACACGGCTCAGAGTAAGACGGTTGATTCAGCCAAATTGTATAGTTTGGATCCTCTGCTCAGTATACTGCCTGATTCCATCGTTGTGCACTGTGCTGATGGGAAATACATAGGTCCACGACACCACGGTATTTCCTCCCCCCCAACACTGATGCCATGTAATGGCCGCCATTGACGGGTGTTGTTGTGCAACCGCATGAGACAGGCGGCATTCTCATAGCCAGCCGTTGGGCTGGAGGGGTAAGATGCGAGGGGACACAGATCTTGATCACCTCTACACTTGGACACTAGCACCTGATAACGTGGGCAGCCTCCCGTGCGTCTTACGATGTGATTGCCTCTGTACTTGCGGATCGGGCCAATCCGAACTTGCGAGTAATAAAAAAGAAACCTGCCTTGCATTTGCAATTTTGCCACTCTGGAGGTCGGGGAAGCGCACTGCGAATGGCCGGTTGGGCCTATATTCCTGCAGAGGACTTGCGTACATGCAACGTGCATGATCAAGTCAATGCTTTTTAGTTTTGGCCCGTGAGACCTGTGGGCGATATTATGGGGAAGCTGTCATGTTAACTCATCCTATGCGCTTGGAGCACATGCGAATTTCTCTTTTGGTTGGTTGAGGCCTGAAACAGGAAAAACTTTGCTTCTTCTGCATCTGATGGTATGTACGACCAACACTTCAACGGCCAAGTGGTCTGACTCCCTTGTTTTTCTTTTCTTTTTCTCCCCTCTTCTCCTCATTTCCTTTCTTCTTTGTGGCTTGGTTGTCACAACGGCTAGCGAGCCGCGTATGTCACTTGTCTAATTGACGAGGCGACTGTGCCTTTTGCCGCCTGTGATGTGAATGTTGAATAAGAGCCTTCTACGAATTAAGCGATACGACATTGGCTTGACCAGTGCCATTGCGGTTGGCTGATTGGTGATGTGGGATTTCGGGCCCTAAGGGAGGAGGGGTCTTGGGCATTGCAGCGCAGCGGGGATGTGACAATGCAAAGTTCTCCCTACATACGATGCCGTGTCTGGGTAACTTTTGTCATTGTCTCAATGTTTCCGATGCGATGCCGTCCGCTCGTACGCCGAGTTCATGCCCTCAGACAGAGGCGGACTCGAGACGCCGTGTCCGTGAGGCTGCAAGGGCCCGTGCCCTGCTTTTAGGGTGTGTTTGTATCACTGTATCACCGTTGGTGTTGTCCTCGCACGAGTATGTCAAGCATCGTGATCTTAGCTGCCGTCGGATCTGGGAGAAGCAATTCCTAGTGCGGCCATTCCAACGCATGCGAGCAAGCCTGTAGCGTCTTGAAGTTGCACACGTCACTACTGGTAAACGGCACAATGGACGGTCCTTCACCGCATGTCCCGCACGATGCTGCCGGCTCTCCTCCACCTTCGGCGGCCACGTCAGAAGCCCAATGGAGATGATTATGGATTGCTCCATCTGCGTGTAGGGTAGGCCGGAAGACCGGCGGGCAGAGCTTGACCGAAATTCTCGCGCTCCGGCGCCGGGACCCGCTTTTAGGCTCCAAGTGACTACGTCCAATCGGCTCGCGGCTAGAGGGGCCGGCCGTGCTACTGCGCCAGGTCCCAACCACCCGCTTTAATGGTGCTAGGTACATCGGACAGAAGCAAGCATGCGTGAGCCAGCTGTCACTCAGTGGCCAGCGCATGAGTGGTTGACCGCCAAAAGCGCGCTGTTGGAGATATGGGGGGATTGGGGATGCTTTAGGTAGGAAGCAAGAGGACAAAAGTAACTACCGTTGGCTGCATATGCATTATGCACAGAATTGGGAAAAGTGAAGTTCAATAAATAAGACAAAAACAAAATAAAAAGAAAAACTAGAAAAAATGATTAAACGGGTTAAACGTAACTGAGAAAATTGGCGGAAGGCGGTGGGGTCATTGACGTGAGGGAGGACTTGCCCAGCGCCTAGACGCACCAACATGTACTTGCCTTGTGAGGGACGAAAAGTGAGAGAAGGAAGCAGCGGGCGAGAAAGAAAAGAGATACGAGAGGACAGAACCAGAAATCCGTGCGACTGCTCCGTAAAAGATGATATCTTGGATACGCGCCTGCCTTGGCAATTGGCCTTGATGACGATGACGAGGACATTGGCAAGTCGAGTGGCTGGGAAGGTGCAAAGCCCCCGCTTATAACCAGCCATTTGCTTAAACCTGCATCTCAGCTGCGGCTTCATTTTTTCAATTTTATTTTTGCAAAACTGCCCTATCGCTGTGTCTCTATATTGCTTTTTTTCGGTACTCTGGAATGCTGGGAATATAGTCTAAAGTGACTAGCAAACTTTCACGGGCATCCCTTGCATCGCTCTCGTCTATTTGACGGCTTGCGTTACTTGTTAGTTCAGCTAAATACGCGAACGACTTGCTGCAAGTGACAGCAACTCCAAAGCAACTGCTCCAACACCATTTCCTCTCTTTGTCTATATCTTATTGGAGCTTCTTATTTTCCCTTGCGTGGCGCTAGGAAAAACCTTCTGCCACACAAGCTGCACGAAGCTGCATCACTTGCAGGCTCCCGTCCCTTTCTCTCACCCGTCTTTTGCTGTCACTTTTTTCATTCTTGCCCTCCTTGCAGCCATGAGACCTGTGGCGAGCGTTGCCTGCGTGGCTGTAGCTGCATTAACGCTCCCCGGAGCTGTTTTGGGGCAGACTTGGAGCCGGTGCAATCCGCTGACAACTAGTGAGTTGATTGATTGCCTCTGCTTTTTGACAAGGAACTTTTTGGCTGACTGTAGTGTTTTTGCGACGCAACAGGCTCATGCCCTGCTGACACGGCTCTGGGCATGACTATCAATGTGGACTTCACCAAGGGCTCTGTTAACTCCTTTGTCGCTTCTGGTGCGCCGACATATGACAGCAATGGCGTCTCATTCACGGTGGCCGGTGGTGGTGACGCTCCACAGCTCGAATCTGTGTTTTACATCATGTTTGGCCGTGTTGAAGTCACCATGAAAGCTGCCCCTGGAGCAGGCATTGTCTCATCGCTGGTGTTGCAATCTGATGATCTTGATGAGATCGATTTGGAGTGGCTAGGTGCTGAGCCCGACCAGGTTCAGTCCAACTACTTTGGCAAGGGCCAGACGACAACGTATAACCGCGGACAGTTTCACAGCGTCTCGGGTACCCAAGCAAACTGGATCAAGTACACCATTGACTGGACCCAGGACAGGATCGTGTGGACGGCGGGCAATTCTGTGTTGCGCACTCTGACCCAGGCCAATGCTGAAGCGAATCAATACCCGCAGACGCCAATGCAGATCAAGTTCGGCTCTTGGGCCGGCGGTGATCCAAGCACCAATGCTCCAGGCACTGTTCAATGGGCCCAGGGGCCTACGGATTTCAGCAAGGGACCCTTTAGTATGTTGGTCCAGAGCATCACTGTCACAGACTACTCTACTGGTAAGCAGTACGTCTATAGCAACAACTCTGGCTCGTGGCAGTCCATTCAGGCCGTCGGCGGCCAGATCAACGGAAACGCCAACAACGAAAACTCCCTCACCATCACAGCAAGCGCCAGTAATGCTGCCACAACCCCAACAGCCGCGCTGTCCATTCCCGTTGGTGGCATCGGCACGAATAAAGGCCAAGCTACGGCCACTCAGAGCTGGCCGTGGGTTGCGGGTGCCACTATCGGAAGCATTCCTAGCGGTTGGCATATGAACCCAGACGGCAAGATTGCACGCAATGCGGGTGCGGCGTCCCGTGTGCCTCTGCCGTCCCTGTTGGTGCTTCTGATGAGCCACTTTGCTATTGGTGTGTTGGCCTTTGTTGCAAGGATATAGCGAGTTTATGTGCGAGGCAAATGTGGGTTTAATGGCTGATGTGTTATTAATGAATGGGTGTATATATCGGGAAAGAGTGTCTCCTACCACGGTTTTATAAATTGGGCAAAGAAGCAACAGACATGTGCTCCACACGGGGATTGCATTTTTTATGGCGTTGCATTGCATCATGCGTTTTGGACAGTTATTATAGATGGCATCATATATCGTTGTCTTGGTATTGAATATGTATATATATACTCTCTATAGATGTAGAGATGCTCCAAGCATTTCCAATGAGTCAATACTATCTTCTACTCATCAATGGTTATAAATTACATTGGACACAAGCTGAAAGAACAACAAATCGCATCATATAAAGTTATTGACGACATGTAATATCAACGCAATTTGGCTTCTAATGACAGATAATTTCATTTCACCAATACATATTTGTCTTTCGTTCCTAGAGTAAGAGATATCTATAAAAACACCAGAGCAAAAGAAGACACGGGAATGAAGCCTCTATCGTCGACATATAAGGAAAAACAAAAAAGGAACATCATTAAGCTGGTATCACATGATAACGTTCAAACGGAAGACTCGTATAATCTACCGAGCAAGAGGGGGTAAAAAAAAAAAAAAACTCAATTAAAACAGTACAGCATGGCTGAAAGCTCAAAAAAAAAAGCTCAAGCCTCTCTCAATTCCTCGCTATGATTCTCGCTATCTCCCACCCTCATCGCCTCACTCTTTTGAATGCGTCCCTCAGAAAATCTGTTGTCAGTCGTAAAGAAAGAATTCTGTCCCTTCTACCCTTCACTCATCCATCGTCCTAGACTCCTCTGAAATAAGCACTTTGTGTGAGCCGAGCCCAAACCCCCCTTTCCCTTTCCGCCGTGTGCGTCCATGTTCCAAGTTTCGCCGTCTGCCTCTAACTCCATCGTACAATGTTCGTGGAGCCGTGATAATAAAATAAATACTTGTGTCGTTTTGCTGCGCCGCGTCTACCTGATATGGCCGTATTCTGGGGTGGAAGTACCACCTTTACCGTAACATGTATATATAACGTGAGAGGGAAAAAACCACTGCGGAAAACAAAAAAAGAAAAGGCAAAAGAACTAAGAAAAAAGCAAAAAAACAACTTTTAGCGAAGGAAGAGCAATGTGAATGCTTCGCCTCTTGTATCTGTCTTCTGGGCTGGTTCTGTGTCTAGAATTCCCAGTCTTCCGCGTCCTCGACTGACTTGATAGCCCATCGGAACTTGTCTCGGAGAGTCTTGGAGAAGAACTTCTCAATAGGAACATCAAACTTCTTTGAGAACACCACCGTCAGACGAGGGTCGATGTAATTCTACGGCTCATTGTTAGCATTCTCATATTTTTATTAGCGGTATTGCCGAGGTGACTTACAATCTTTGAAGTGCTCAGGGCAACCTCCTTGTTGCCATCACGGTCTTCGGCCTGTGTTTCCAAGACCCGGATGCGCTCGTCAATCTTGTCAATAGCGCCCAAGAACTTCTCCACGCTTGCTCCTCTGCCCTCGGCCTCCACCTTGTTGGTTTTGTTCTCCTTTTTGAATTTGGCCTCGAGTTCCTTGACTGCCTGGAGACGCTCCTTAAGCTCCTTTTCAGGCAAAACTCGTTCTTTGTTAGCCTTAAGTTTCTCGTTATCCTTCTCGAATTTCTTCGTGATCTTGGTGCGTTGCTCCTCAATCAGGAATTGTTGGTGCTCCTTGATCCACTCGTCATCGAGATCTTCATCTTTCTCAAAGAAGGCTGCGCCCTTCTTCTTCTTTTGAGTTGGATCAATGTCGAGCATCATCTTCTTGGTTCGCCATTTTTGATACCTGAGGCCTTTGATCTGAGTAGGAGTTAGCACTGTGTTCGTCTTCTCGGGTTTAAGAGTTTATTGAATAAGAGAATGTGACTTACCCTATCTCCAAGCTTTTGCATTTGCTGCTCGTGCCCTGCGCCAACAGTTCGCTTGTGATTGCAAAGAATGGCGACCTTACGGTTACAGTCATTGTAAAGCTTCACCTTCTCCGCGATAGTGCCGCGAGAGCGTGGATCTTTCCCGAGTTCCTTGAGCAGCTCAGACATGGTGTAGGACGCATTGTAGGTACGGAAAACCTTGGCAGTCAACCCAGGCATATAGCTGTTGAGATGCTTGTTCAGTTGAGACGTCTGGCATTGATAGTTAGTATTCAGCTCTCTTTAATTCAGACGAGGTGTGTTGTGTTGCTTACGTTGAGGCGATCGAAGAGATCATCGCCGTCCGTCTTTGGCGCCTTCTTGAACAGTTTCAGATTCTTGAAGACTTGCGGATCAACACGGGCCGTTTCGTTGTATCTAATACTGTCCTTACCCAGAAAGTCAAATGTGACTTGATCTGGGGGCTGCAAGGTGATATGCTCGTACTTCAAAGAGCAGCAACCAACAGTGTCGGCTTCATTTTCCGTGTCTTTCTCATTTCCAGCTCTGAGCGCAAGTTTGTCGATCAGATACATGGCTGTTGCGCGCTGACGATCTGCCATGACCTCACTCTTGAGATCCTTGGTGTAGTCACGGCGGATCTTGTCAATGTGCTTCTTGAGCTCACGAGCCTTTTCGAACTTCTTGTAGTCACTCTGTCCTTTCACATCACTGGCAGCTCCAAGCATGACGTACTTGTAAGCGCCGTTGATGTTTTCCTGCCACATGGCAAGCCACGTAGCCTTCTGGTCGTGCTGGACGGCTTTCCACTTGTGCCCTGCTGGCGGAGTTGGCACCTTGGCACCTTTGCCAATATTGATGGTGATCTGTTCCGGCATAACTCGAACTTTGACCTTACCAGTCTTGGGATGTTCGCCTCGCCCACGGAATAAGCTGGGAGGTTCCACTCGGAAGTTGCCAACCTTTTGCTTTCTTCCATCCCACGTACAGTAAAGATACGGAGCCTCGAGCGCATCTTTCTCAGCCTTGGCAGCTGCTTTCTCCTCCTTGGTCATGCTCTTCTTGGCTTCATTCTTTGCTGTCCAGTATTCTGCCATCTTGGAGAAATCGCACTTATCCAAGCTCTTGATGTCAATCTTGTTCCCTTGGGCATCTTTAGCGCCGTGCTTCTTGATAATTTCAGAGAAGTCTGTAAAGAAGTTTTTTCGGAAAATAGGGTTCTCCAAGTGATGAGTAGATGCGGCAGTCATCATGGCAACCCAAAAAGTGGCGACCTCCTCTGCTTCCGGGGCGAGTGAGACGGGTTTGCCATCGTAGTACATCTTTATGTGTTTCGGAAGGGGTTCATATTCTGGCGCGAACAAAACTCCGTTGTGCTCGAGGGTTCGCCACTTGATGCTGTCGTCTTCTCGCTTCGGCGCATTCCACCACTCAAATTCCTCCTCCTCTTCCTCCTCGCTGGGTTCTTTGGATTTGGCTTTCTTGGTGTCTTTGGTGTCCTTTGCCGATACTGCTTTCTTCCCCTTGGCAGAAGCACTAGCCGGTTTCGACTTCTTGGAAATGGGTGCATCAGAATCAGACTCCTCCTTCTTTAGTCCAGTGGACTTTCTCTTTACCGCCGAACCATTTGACTGCCGCTTTTTGGCTGCGAGAGGCAGGTCATCATCTGATTCGTTCTTGAGGGCCTTCTTCGGTGTAGCCTTTGCCTTTGCTTCTTTAGCACGAATAGATTTAGCCTCCTTCTCGGCCTTCTTCTCGATGTCAGCCTTTTTCTTGGCCAGCTTGACACCTAGAGGCTGCTCATCAGAGGAGGATTCAGGCAGTGCGGTTTCCTTGTAAGAAGGAGGCAGCTTCTTCCCTCTAGCTTTGACCATGGGTTCATCGTCCGAATCGGATTGCTCGACCTTTTTAGATCGTGGTCGTTTTGCCTAAATACCAAGCCGTTAGCTGACGGTACCTATGAAGCCGTTTGCCAGCCTTGCTACGAAGGGAATCGCCTACCAGAGGTTCACCATCGCTATCTGATCCATCTTTGTAATCGACCTGCGTTAACGAGACTCGTGACTTACGCTTCGCCCCGTTTGTAGAGGGCGAATCCAAGTCCATGTCGCCATTTTCGACAGGTCCGTTACGGATGGACAGTCCCGCCATCCCAGAGCCTTTCTTAGGCACAGACTTATCTAAGGCGATGTCTTGGGCGCGGGATATCTTGGAGGATGACACTAGAGTCGATGCTGCGATTAGCCAAATGCCAATGCTTACTTGCGCGCGATTGGACATGGATTGATGCGTCTCCCGTAAGCGCCGGCGCAGTCGCAGTCGCGTGTGTTGAGGATATGCCTGAGTTGGGAAACTGGGAGAAGAGAAAATACATCAAGAGGGAGGATGGAGAAGTCTTACAACGCCCGTTTGGCCTCGCAAGAGGCATGTCATCGTCTGAGCTGTCGGTACCCATGGTTTGAAGCGAGGACCAGCTGGCACTCGGCGGACGCAAGGCTCTGAATGAGGAGCGAGCAACGTAAGGAATGCTGCAGCCGCGATTGCAAAGTGTAAGGCCGAGGGAAACTCGGGGGAAAAGAGACGAGAACAGATCTGCGAAATTCAGATAAGGCTGGCGAGAAGTGAACCTCGACAGCCCCGGGCGAGAGAAAGCCTGAGGAACGCAGAAAAGCTGGCGGAAAAGAGTGTAAGAAGGATCGCCTCGTGTTTTCGGCTTTGAAAAGCCTTATGCATCTAATCGGCTTCGATGCCTACCCTGCAATGCGGGCTATAGCAATATTCGGCATACCCACTTTTGATATCTCTGTAGCGGGGGACTACTGGAAAGGTGGCATAACACTTTTGCTAGTGATGCGCTGCCAACGGCGTTAGCGAATAGCAAGGCTGCACCGCCCGCATTCTGGTACGAAGGTACAAGGTACTCCGGACCCGAGCTTTCCCGTCGATTTGCCGGCAAAGTGAGCAAAACTGCAATCACTCACCAACCCGAACTGCATCCCCACGAACACCCCGTCAATTGATCCACGTCACGATCAATTGGGTCTGCGTTGGCCAGAGGGCTTAGTTTGAATTTTCACACTTGCCAGAATGTTGTCAAGGGTTGCCCGACCGGCTCTGCGAGCTGCCGTTGCAGCTCCCCGGTGAGTTTTTCTTCCCTCCGACTAGCATCTATAAGAAATTTGTTATAGCCGCGGGAGCCTCAAATGGCCCGCGATTGGAGTTTTGCGATCCATGAGCGCCTCGACGACAGCTAGCGCCAGAGTTGGCCGAGAGCATATGGAATTTATCTATGGAGAAGACGGAGAAGAGATAAAAAATACAATCAGCGTATATAGGACTAACAATGAGTGCTCTAGAGCTGCTGCTGGCCCCAGCACTGCCGCCACCTATGCGACGCTCCGTGAGATCGAGACTCGTTTGAAGTCGATTCGAAACATCGAGAAGATCACCAACACCATGAAGGTCGTCGCCTCTACCAAGCTCACCCGTGCTACCCGCAGCATGAACGACTCCCGCAAGTACGGCGAGGCTTCCAACGAGGTCTTCAAGTCCGCCGAGACCACTGCCGCCGAGGCTGAGGAGAAGAAGTCCCTCGTTATTGTCTGCTCTTCCGACAAGGGTCTCTGCGGTGGTATTCACTCTGGTTTGAGCCGTACCATCCGCCGCATGTCTGCTGAGGAGCCTCCTTTCGACCTGGTCATCATTGGCGAGAAGTGCAAGGCCCAGCTGTCGCGAACCAACGCCAAGGGTATCCAGCTTAACTTCGCCGGTATTGGCAAGGACATTCCTACCTTTGCCGATGCCCAGGCTATCGCCGACCAGATCGTCCTGCTGCCCACTGAGTACACGGATGTCAAGATCCTGTACAACAAGTTCATCAACGCCACCAGCTACGAGCCTACCTTCATTGAGGCATTTTCCGAGGAGGCCATTTCTCAGTCCCGTATGTCGCACTTCTACCGCTTTTACCATTTTTTAAATGCAAAATGAGGCTAACCGTCTACATAGCCAACATCTCCGCCTTTGAGGTTGAGGATGAGGCCCTTGCCAACCTGCGCGAGTACTCCCTTGCCAACTCCCTCTACTGGGCTCTGGCTGAGGGTCACGCCTGCGAGCAGTCTGCCCGACGAAACGCCATGGAGGTAAGTTTTTAATTACAAAATTTTCTCATTCTACTCTTTTTTTCAATGACGCTAATTAAATCCCTCAGAACGCCTCCAAAAATGCTGGTGAGATGATCGGAAAGTACCAGATTCTGTACAACCGTACCCGACAGGCTGTCATTACCGGAGAGCTCGTCGAGATTATTACTGGTGCTATTGCCTCCGAAGAAATGTAAAGAAAGAAAAAAATATTTTTGATTTTTTTACTTCTTTTTTTGTCGGTAGAAAGAAAGCAAAGAGCTGGCACGCCGGAGAAAGAGAAAAGAAAAAACTACATACTTTTTTCATCCTGTGTAATAACAAAGCTAGAGGTTACCCAGCGCGGTGTCCCCAGTCAGTGTATCAAACCCACAAATAATTTTTTTTAGTAGATACCAGCTCGAACGGAAATGTTGCATCAAGATGAAATAAAAATGATCGAATGAATGATTGATCCTCATACTGTATTACTTGACTCGGTATTGGCAAGCTCGAAAGCTACGAATAATTTAATGGAGACGACTTCCAATTGATCGATTAATTTATATACCTCGTCCTATAGACATGCAGCACCTAGATGGGTAATATGAACCCATCCTCAAGCAAGACTTTTATCAACGCCTTTACAAATCCTGCGGGACCGAAGCATCCAAACACCAGGTATATAATGCCACAAACGAGGAGACCAGTGGCCAATTTTATAATTCCACATCGCTGTCTCCACCCTCTGCATAACTCACGTTCCTCGCCCGCCGATGCTTCTGCATCATAGACGCATCCTCCGGCCCTTCCTCCGGACCGGGCAAGCTAGGATGCTCCTGTTCGTAGGCAGCTCGGAGCGCGATGGCTTGGCGATCCCACTTCTCCGCCAGCTCAGTATACTCCTGCATCGCTTGAAGGTAAAGCTTCTTCTGCTCGGCGGCCTGTTCTTCATATGGTTTTCTTTCGTCCGGCGTGGCCTCTTTCCACATACGAGATGTCATTATGCGAACCTCGTTTGGCAGGGACCGTGTCTTGCCGGGTTTGCGGCTTTCTTCGCATTTCTTTTTTGCGGCTTCAAAATGAGCCTTGCTGAATAAGATGTAGGCACTACCGGACACCTTGTTCGGGCGCAATGGCCGGTCGCCAATCTTGGAGAGGACGTGCTCCCATACCTCTATCTCATATGCTTCTAAGCGTGCCTGCCGGGGATCCTTGGCCGCCTCCTTACGTTTATGCAGCAAAAGTGAGTCCCTTGGGAGAACGAGAGGAGTCGGCACCTCAATGGGCCCAATAATTGCTTCCAAGACTTCGGATGCAGCACGCAGCCCTGATAAATATGCGCCGTGAACGGTCGCTGGGTGCGTGCCGATGGTATGCTCTCCAGCGAAAAAAAGATTGCCCGCGGGTTGCGCCATGACGTTGTAGTCTTCTGGCAGCATATCGGGGGCAGCCGAAGAGTAGCTGCCTCGGGCAAACCGATCGGAGCCCCATCTCGTCACTACCGTTTCTATGGGATAAGGGACGTCTTTGCCGAAGACGCTCCTCAGTATCTCCGTGGCCTCGGCAACCAGACTATCATTACTCGTATGCTCTGTATCAAAGCCAGCGTCTCCGGCCATGAGTGCGATTAGACAGGGCAGACCAGTTGTATTGGTGACATTGAACCACTGGAAGAAGCGTCCCCGATTTGTGCTATAGTCTTGTTGAGATGTGCTATGACGGTTGGTCGCATCTCGGAGTACACCAAAGATATGTCTGTCTGAATCCCAAAACACCTTGTCGTAAAGCAAGACAACCTTGTTGAGGATACCAAACCCTAGTCGACCAATTGCATCCGTCTTCTCCGAAGGCAGCGGAGGCTCGAAGCCAATACTACCTTGCTTGAGGACGCCAAGGGGTATAGTGCAGACGATGGCATCGGCCTCTACTTGTGTACCATCTTCGCTTTCAATGATAGCTACTCCATCAAAACCCTCGCCGTTGTAGGTAATTTTCTGCACTGGGAACTTGGTCATAATGTCGAGCGGCGATGGACATTGGAGCAGGCCACGGGCGACACTCTGATAGCCGCCGACAACCATGGTGTGGTTGCCCTCCCATTCGTTGCCGGCATCAATGTCCCATAGACCGAGGCTCAGCTTATGCAGATTTGTAGCGTTGCTATATTCTAGATTGGCAATGTGCCAATTTATTAATCGGTGGTCTTGCGCGTTTAGATCAACAATGTTTTTGTACTGGGTAATGGCGTGGTCCAAGACTGATCCTAATGTTGATCCTTCCAGAGTAGTGGCAGGTGTTAAATCAAGGTTGCCTTTCTCTGCTGCCCCCGGTCTGATGTTCCATCCCATCAGCCTTGCCTTTTCTGATGCCTTGATAGTTGCGGGGACTCCAGGCTCGTTATGTACTCGGCCCGTCAGCTTATCTGCAGAGACTGGAACCATGTTTACTGTCTCGGGTACGTTTTGTTGGGACACTGATGGAGCATCGGGAAGCGCAGCGGTGGCCTCTTCAGCTTGCATTATCGTCTTGGAGCCGTCTCCGGGGCTATCCCGACCATCATCGATTAGGTCACGGTTGCCCTCAATCAACTTGGATGGCTGGGACTTGAACTTGAACTCGCTGACGCGATCTAAACAATCATTGTAGAGTTTTTCAACCAGGAGATCCCTGATTGGGTCTACCGGTTTGCCATTGCTGTCGTAAATTGTAGTCTCAGCAGTAAGGGAATGATATGGTATACCCAGCTGACCGCGGACAATCACGTTCAAGGGATTGCCGCGATCAAACCCCGTGATAATCATGCCACCCATTTCGGCGGTATGTCTCTTTCCCTTGAATTCAATTTCGCTCTCGGATGTTCTTGTTTTGAACTCTCGAGAATACACTCTGCCTCCAACGCGACCTCTGCCTTCGAGAAGAATCACCTTGGGTGGCTCTTCACCTCTTGCATAGAAGTGGCCCGCGTGCTGCTTAAAGAGACAATCTAGCTGCCTGGCGCAGGATAAGCCTGAGATGCCTGCTCCAATTACAGCAATAGTCTTTCGCTTCTTTGTAGGGGGCTCGTTCCTGAGTTCAGATTGGGGTTCAGGAAGCTGCACGCAGCCATAGTTTATGTATCCACGACGAATCAGCCAGTCGTAACACACGTTCGCAGCATCGAACCAGCGCGCATTAGCACATCCGACCGCCTCGTGCCGTGTTACACTGACCGATGGCTGCTTCATCCATATGCGCAGTATGCCGTTTCTGATATTCAGGTATGTCGTAACTTGAGAGTGGGATATGTGATGCCGCAGGAAGTGATACTCTTCAGGATGTAGCGCGTACGGATTTAGCCGCGATGATTCGGCGGCAGCGATGCACTCGCTGGCATATTGGTAGGATGGAATATCTGTCGGGACAGATGACTTCGGCCGAACGTTGAAGGTCAAACGTTCAATATCATGGCGGTGCGATGATGCCGAAAAGCTTTGTGCCGCCCTAACAACCTGTGGGCGACTAGGTATTTCAGTCTCGACAGGTGTCGTAGCCTTACTAGAGACAATTGAAGGAGACCGTGAAGCGTCTGAAAGGTCTGTTAAGGAGGAATGCGAAGAAGAGAACGACTCAGCAATGGGGTCGTCTGTGGGTTCGACTGGTAGCGGGCTATCATCGCTGTGCTGATGCTTCTCATCACTACCCAAGGATTGAAAATAATTAGAATAAGCCTTTAACAACTATATATAAATAAAAAGAAAGGGGAAAAAGAAAAGAAAGATTCCAACGACGTGATTTTTTTTTCTTAGGGTGGCGGTCATAGACTCACTCCGTATCAAGATGCATGCCAGAAGAGTCTTCTGGGTCATGGGTTGATAGGCTGCTGCTGCTCAGATCCATATCTTCCGTCCACACAACAATCTCGGGTGCGACCTCTGAAGACTCATCCGACGAGCCCTGCCCCGATACCTGGGGATAGCTTAGACTGCTGCTGGGCGACGCCGGTATCTGGCTCTGGCTCTGGCTCTGGCTGTGGGTGACAGACTCCGGCGCTAGGCTTGATATTGGCGACGAGGTGTCGACGTCTTGCGGGTACGAAAAACTCGGCCCAATCGGCACTTCCTTTTCTAGACTGAGATGATTTTCGACACCAGTTGCCATGGCGAATGGTCTAACAAGGCACCTGCTCTGACAGTGATTAGGTAGGGTCGGTGTCG
Source organism: Trichoderma harzianum CBS 226.95 (assembly GCF_003025095.1). Classification (NCBI taxonomy): domain Eukaryota; kingdom Fungi; phylum Ascomycota; class Sordariomycetes; order Hypocreales; family Hypocreaceae; genus Trichoderma; species Trichoderma harzianum. The sequence continues at coordinate 1,615,832 of NW_020209250.1, read as the reverse complement.
ATATATGAGAGGCTACGGATGTCGGAATGGAGACGGGATCATCGACGACGACACTCGGTAGTATGACAGTCATACGGCATGACGCTGGGTAGACGCATCATATGATGATGGAGTCTGCCATCAAATTTGCCTGTCTGGTTGGGTTGTCAGCCAAGAGACCCCGATGCTCTCACTCGCGGTGTATATACCTATTTTGTAAGCGGAATAATAAGTCGTTTGGAGCTTCACTGGCTAAGGAGTGTATCTAAAGGAGTAGTGGCTACAAGGCTGCGATGTAAGTCCAAAATGGGCCACTGTCATCGATTATCGGACCATTGAGGGTTTTCAGGCTGGAATGAATCAAGTTCAGCGGCACAGTGGCCAGTATTTTACTCCAAGGAAGGGCCAATGAGCAGGAAATAATAGAGCCATCAGCTCATCGCGGCCCCTCAAGAACGCCGAGTTCATCGCATAGGCACCGGTCACGTGAGGCAAGCAATCCAATCGCGACGCTCCCTGATGTGGGGCGCGCTCTAATGAACTAAGTCCGCCAGTATCTCGCGAGGAATCAACTTCAAACCACTGAGGCATCAGCGACGAGACAGCTCGATTAAGATTCAAAGGGAAGAAAGGAGAAGAAGAAAAAACGCAGTCATGCCAAATCTTGACCGAGACGCTCTCATGCTCCACGAGAATAAACCCCCACCAACCAGTACGCCGTCAACTCCAAAACATCGTATACGACTCTGATAACCTTGAGCCTAAGGGCTGTTGGGCAGCGCCGCCTCCTTGCGCGCGAACGCTTCTTTCTCGATTGCCGCGTCCATCATGCGGTTCCCGCTAATTATAGAAGTCGCACAGATGACAATATTTCTCCGACCTGAAAATAAAAGTTAGCCGTGAGCACTGGATAGACCCGTACCACGCCTCGATTTCGCTTACCTTCTTCTTGCTTCGCGATAAATCTCAACGCGGCAATCTCAGTAAACGTGACTCCTCCGATGAAGACCACAAAGACTGTCTGCTTATGTCCGCTGCCGGACAAGAGGGCCCTTGCCTTGACCGCCTTGTCCTCGCCCTTCTGAAGTTCATAGAAAGTCTGCCCTCGAACGTGCTTGACAGCTTCGTCGAATCCTTGCCATCCTTGTGTTCCTGCTCCGGGAGCACCGCCGCCAGCATTCGCTGAGACGGTGCCCTTCGTTATAGACAGCAGGTACTGTTTCTGAAGGATGCATTGTACCAGTCGGATCGAAAGAGGGGCATAGCCGCTATACACGTATGCGATGTCGTTGGGATCGTCCTCTTGCACTTCATCGACAATCAGCCGTAGCTGCTTTCGTAGATACGTGTAGTTGGTTTTGTTCCCGTCAGCACCAGAATTCCCCGCCATGGGGATCATACCCGCAAGTGGAGATGAGCGCGATAGGAATAGTTGGAGCTTCTCCAAGTTGTTGAGCGTGAGGAGGTGCTGATAGCCATACCCTTGAAGTATTAGGCGTTTGAATTGCTCCAAGTCCTTGGGCTTGATACCTCCAGATATGCACGAGTATATACAGAGCAGCCGAAGCGTCTCTCGTAGGGGAGCGTCTCTGGCTATCAGCTCTTCGATGCCGTCAAATTGCGACGATGGATCGGCACCGGCAGCTAGATTCTGCTGAACCTCCAGGAGGCCTTTGAATAGATCTGTCCGCGTGTGCTTGATGATTTCCTCGGCGAGACCGGTGTGTATCCTCGCGCTCTGGTGTTCCTGTTGGTAGCCAGGTAGTTGGCTCACGAATTCTTTGAGCTCGGCAATCGTCTTGGTCTTATGCTTGCTCTCGTAATCAGTTTGGACCTTTTGTAGGCGTCTCGCGACTTTGTTGAGCAGCCCGCCCACGATGGCAAAATTTGCATTGCGTAACTGCTCGTATAATTTATCGCTGGAGTCGAGCTGAACCGTCCGTTTTCTGCTCTGTGATGTGGCCGCGGAAGACTGCGCCGGTGCTCCCACAATGGTCGTGTCAACCTTGGCCTGGTTATTCTGAATTTCAAAAATCTCATCAATGAGGCCCTCATATGTTAGCTGCGTGAGCAACGGGGTGACAAAGTCGACTTCACGATCGATAATTATGACGCTCTCATTGGTCGTGCTGGGGGTAAGTGCCGTCTTGACGTCGCTTCCATTCTCGCCCGCCAGCCGCTCTTGACGCATACGAACGAGGAGATCGGCCACCCGCTTCGCATTGTCGCCTTTACCAATGATTCTTGGGAACAAGCCATGGTTCTGCTGCACTTCCATGAGTGCCTTGGCCATGAGAAAGTTTGGAGTGATATCTTTGGACAGGTAGAGGTCCTTGAAGGAATCTTCTAACTCAAGCGATAAGACGTCATCTTCAAGCGGGAAAAAGAGCAGTGGTAGCTCGGATATGTTGACGTCGCCGAGAATGCCAGCTTCCTCGAGCAGTTGGTCGGATACAAGAGTGCGCCGAGGCACCCAGAATATGTGGAAATCATGAGTCGTCTGGCTTTCCCGCTGAATTCGTTTGATCTGAGCTGTAGAGGCACATGTGCGTCAGCTCACTCGGCCAGGACAAGAACTACACCGGGTAGCTAGCTAGTAGTTTTGATTTCGATTTCACACGCACGACGGTAGACATTCGATGTGGCCAGTGAGAACTGGTTACCACATCATATCGCACCGCAACCCGTATCTTACCTGCTATGGCCTCTGCATGTCGGCCGCATTCTCCACGAGCCACAAAGACGACATTGCGCTGGCTCGCATCCACGTTGTTATTCTCGAGAATGAAGAACTTATCGACGCCATACTCTTGAAGCGTAGCAACCTTGACGATTGTGCCGATGGGGCCGACCAGGCTGCGGTCAAACACGAGGTTCTTCTTGCCGCGGACCTACAGAAACGTCAAGCTGTGTGTTTAGCAGCCGGGAAGGTCCCCAGACAGAGACAGTGAGCCTTACTTACACCCTCGAGCAGGTAGAGCAGGTCCTTGCGCGCTTTGCCCCGGATTTGCTCGGTGCTGAATTCCGCGCGCAGAGCCATGATTGCTGGCCGTGCAAGCGGGGAGCTCGTGGGGGGGTTTTGGATGAGGCAGCTCGGGAGCTCTATTCTAGTGGCAGGTTGCACGAGATGCGACGTGTGGCTCAACTCGGCCCCTTGTCAGCGGGCGGTGAAGCGCCGGCCCCC